>NC_080166.1:113121748-113422799 GCF_950295315.1 Erinaceus europaeus
TGTGTGTCTGTCTATTTGGATTTATTTGGTTTGGAATGATTTGAACTTCCTGGATCTGGACCTGGGTTTTGGTCAGTACAATGGAATTTCTTTTTCACTTACTAAATATAGTGACTTATAGCTTATAAAATGTGACTATTCTTATGGTACTCTTGATATATTTATTATTTTTTTATTTTTATGGTAGAGAAGGTTAATGGTTTACAGTATAGTCTTTTAAAAAATATATCTTTATTGGGGGATTAATAGTTTAAAGTCGACAGTAAAATACAATATTTTGTACATCCATAACATTTCCACATAACCATACAACCCCCACTAGGTCCTCCTCTGCCATCATGTTCCAGGACCTGAACCCTCCCCCCCCACCCCAGAGTCTTTTATTTTGGTGCAATACACCAACTTGTCACAGTTCTGCTTAGAGTCTTCCCTTCTGTTCTTGTTTTTCAACTTCTGTCTGACAGTGAGAGCATCTCATATTCATCCTTTTGTTTCTGACTTATCTCACTTTACATGTTTATCTCTGAGCTCCATCCAAGATGGGGTAAAGAAGGTGAATTCACCATGAACTATAGATAGTATAGTCTTTAACACATAGGCACCGTTCATCCCCCAGGACTGGAGTCTAGGAGACACATCAGGACCCCAATGTCCCTTCATCCTGTCCCTTTCTTTCCTTCCCCAGAGTCCTGTGTTTTGGTGCAGTCTGCCACTCCTAGACCAAGTTTCACTTTATGTTTTCCCAGACTGTTCTTTGTTTTTAAGTTCCACCTATAAAAAGGTCATTTTGGTATTGGTCTTTATCTTATTTGCTTGTCCCACTCAACATGACGCCTTCAAGTTCTGATCCTGATATTACAAACTTCCTTAGCCATTCATCTGTCAGGCATTTGGGCTGCTTCCATGTGTGGGCTACTATAAACTGTGCTGCTATGAACACTGGTGTGCACAGGTCTTTTTGGATACATGGATACATGTTTTTGTTTCCCCTGGGTAAATCTTTAGGAGAGGGATTGTTATATATTTTCCAGGTGAAGTTTCAATTTAATTGAAACAACTCAAGAGTTAACTTTTTATTTTGAAATTGCTAGTTATCTCAGAACCATTTAAATAAAATTATTTTTCTGCTGATTCAAAATGTGACCTTTACCAGAACAGCATTCCTTATGATTTATGTGTTTGAAGCTTCTAATTTTGTTCCATTTATTATATTTTATGCAATTTCCTCTTTATGTTAATACTACAACTCTTCGAACAAAAAGTAAAATCATTTTTAAAATAAAAAAAGAGAGTATGAGGCAGTGTATCTTTTAGGACTCACAGTTCTTACTTCAGTTCAACTCTAAACAACTGTATGTACTCTAGTTTAGAATGTAAACTAATGACATTTCCTCCATTTGTAGAATTGAAAGCTAGTTCTCCACTCACATTTTCTGGGCCATCGGAGCTGGGACTCCCTTAGACCTAACCAGAGTTTTACTGGCTAGAAAGGAGAACTTAATAGAGTCAGAGTTCGAGGACCAAAAAAAAGTGGAAATAGAGATCTGAATTCTTTTTCTTTGGGGGGAGGGGCAGAGGGGATCTGAATTCTTATTAGATAGAGCCTCTCTTAAAGTCAAGTATAGTATATTTTAATTTGTTTAATATGTTTCATAGTTTGTAATCTCCTATATAACAAATATTTGCTAAGTGTAATTGCTCTGTTTAGAATATTTTATGAGTACAAAAACAGCATAGATTTAGCCAGTGGACAAAAAGAAAGAATGGATATTTATTTTAAGCATCTTAGAATATATTAGTCAACAGATGTTCATCTGGTTGTCTTCTCCTTAGGGAACAAATCTAACAGAATTACCACTCCTTTATTAGTCCTCATGAGAAGAAAATGTACTCGGCAATAAAGAATACTGTCAAAGAAACTGTCAAATGTTTTCTCTTTCTTAACATTTTTAACTTGGTGCTTATAGATATTGTATGGCAATCTGATAATAGAATTAAAACAAAACTACCAAATATTTTTATTTCCTTATCACCATTCAAGCAAAAACAAAACTTCTCTTACCATTCTGTTGATCCTTACAAAGTCTTCAGGTTTTTTTGCCCAAGGGGGAAGATCAACATCATTTACCACCACTTCATCTTCCCGGACTCCTAGATTATATCCATTACTGTTGACAAACATCTCTGGCAGATAGTAGAATTCTGGAATCAGTTCCTGTCAGAAATAAAAATGTAATATAATAAACCATTTCAATAATCAGCTAGTTTAACTACTGACTTGTTAGCTAAAACCTGAATTAAGTCAGTTTCTTCAATTAAACCCAACATAGTAATATTTAATTTCATTCTTCATTTTCTTTAACTACTAGTCTAGGAAGAAGACATAAACATTGTTCTGGAACAATCTGCTTGACTATGTTTGACATTTTCGATCTAAGTTTGTCATAAATCAGTTAGAGAAATGTGATAGGAATTAAAACAGTTCAGATTAATAAATAAATGCATAAAGCTATATATTCATGCATATATGCCTATGCTATTCCACATCCTTTCTGAATTTTATTAATAAACTTAGTACTTAAAAGTCACTATCAATATTGGTTAGAAGTTATGAACTATCACTTACTTTTCTATTATAGTGGAAATACTGTCCTATTAAAGTCAATGAAGAAATGATAAACTATGTAATAGTAACTTTAAAATATTTAATGCATGCCACCTGAATGGTGAGCTCTTTTTAAAACTTTTAAAAACATATATACTTGTTGTTATGAGAGGGTAAATTCCTAATAAAATGGTCATTTGTGTATGGTATTAACCAATAAAAGGTAAAGGTAAACTTATGTTTGATACATAATATCTGATATATAGTTTATCTAGAATAAACCTGTTATAGAAATGAACTGACTCTGTGACCCTAATTTTTTTATCTGCTATAACCCAACCCCTCTTTTATAGCAATTGGGGAAAATGAAAAAAAAATTAATTACAGTCATCTTTATGTATACCACAGTATTAAATAAACAAGGTGAAAGTTAAATTACATTATGAAAAGCATACAGATATTAATTTGTATAACATGATTAACACTAATGGCGTTGTACCTGAAATCTGAATCTCCCTGTGTCATCATTAGGGACACAAAGAAAAATTTAAAACACCACTAGACAATAAGATCATCAAATAAATTGGATTTTTAACTTTCCTAGAAAAGCATACACAAAAGCCTTCTCTTTAAGGGTTCTCCTACTAAAGCCAACACTTACCTGTTATAACATAAGTGGGTGTTTATCTTAGTAGTGTTCTATTTGAATTAATTAATTAATTAATTTGAGAGAATGAGAGTGAGGGAACTATAGCATCAATTTGACACATACAAGGTCAGGACTCACACTACAGACCTAATGCTTAAGACTCCAAGGCTTTATCCACCCTGACACCACCCTGCCCTCCCCTCTCCTCCCCTTCTTCCACACCCCTCCCCCCATGAGGAAGTTGATCCTTAGGTATGACAATAATGTGAGACATAATGAAATATAATAATGTTTATTTTCTCAGTATGTACAGATTCATATAAAACTTTTCTGTAGAAGTGGAATTTAATTTTTTCAACAATCATAGCCTGGTAGCCTGCAAGATAGCCTACCTGTGCTAAATGTGCCTTGTCCTGTGCTAAATGCAGGCTGGAGTTTGAACCCCACTCTACTGGGGGAATGGCTCTGTGTTGTGATGTCTTTCCCAACTTTCTGTGACATTCTGTCTCTTTCTCTTTTTCTTTCTATCTGAAATAATTATGCCTGGAGTGGTGAAACCTCAGTGACAACTAATAAATAAATATTATTTAAATACTATTATTTAAATAATATTTATTTAAACGAAGTATAAATCTGACATCCTCCTTCCTTTTATTTCAGAGCTGAGATTTTTAAGCCTAACGATTTCACTTTTTGTGGCCCTTTTCATTCAGAGAGAGAGAGAGAGAGAGAGAGAGAGAGAGAGTGTGAGTGTGTGTGTGTGTGTGTGTGTGTGTGTGTGTGTGGTGGGGGGAAGAGGGGGAGAGAGAGAGAAGAGAAAATAAGAAACAAGTGCTTTTGGGGAAGGGACATAGAAGAACCTCAGGTTTGTAGTATTTAAACACTCTGGACTGATTTTTTTTTTTCTCCAGCTGGAGAGAAACAGAGAGGAGAGAAAGGGGAGAAGAGAGAGAGAGAGAGAGAGAGAGAGAGAGAGAGAGAGAGAGAGAGATACAGTGCTGCTGTCATAGGTAAGAATGGGGAATATCATATATGAAAAACATTACAGGATACTGCTGGAACAACAAAAAGTTCCCTCACTCTTGAACTCTTTGACCAGCCACCAAAATGTGGTCATAAATGATTGTTATCTAATATGCTCATCATGAGATTTTGAAGTTGATAAAATAATGAGATAAGGTTTTAAGAAAATAAATTGAAAAATATGTATTTGTCTGGGAGTCGGGTGGCAGCACAGCAGGTTAAGCGCACGTGGTGCCAAGCACAAGGATGGGCGTTAAGGATCCCGGTTTGAGCCCCTGACTCCCCACCTACACGGGAGTCGCTTCACAGGCGGTGAAGCAGGACTGCAGGTGTCTATCTTTCTCTCCCCCTCTCTGTCTTCCCCTCCTCTCTCCATTTCTCCTGTCCTATCCAACAACAGCGACATCAATAACAATAACAATAATAACTACAACAATAAAACAACAAGGGCAACAAAAGGGAATACATAAATATTTTTTAAAAATTAAGAAAAGAGAAATATGTATTTGTCATGTGGAAGAACTAATAATTGTGAAAGAACTTTGGTAAAGTGTCTCTAAAGAAGGTGACAAAAATTCCTCTAACTTTCTTGCCCTTTTGAAATATATGACTTTGTGCTCATCACAAAGTGAAGCTCATCTTGCTTCTCTGTCAATTTGGCAATATGATTTGCTTTGATCAACAGAAGGCTACAGAGGTAACTTTGTGTGACTTTTTAAGCCTAAGCACTGCAAAGTCCTGTAACTGTCATAAAAAATAAGTAATTAAATAAACTTACAATGGAAAAAAAATGGTGATCTTTCTGGAAAGGCTGTCTTAAACAGAACCAGCCAGCCAGTCCACACCGTGTCAGTCATCTTTGGTCAGGGACCAAATATTTGAGTGATGTAATCCTGAACTCACGATACCCAGCTGGACCACCCCAGTTTACCTCATGTGAACCAGAAAGAGGCAGTACCTATACTGTTTACAGAAACCAAGACAATAAATGTTTGTGTGTGTGTGTATTTTAAAGCCACTATGTTTGGGGGTGCTTTGTTACATAGTTATAAATGGTTAGTAGAACTTGATTGACTCTAGTAAAAATAGCCAAAAAGGCTATTTTTTAAAAATATTTTATTTATTTATTAATGAGGAAGGTAGGAGGAGACAGAAAGAACCAGACATCACTCTGGCACATGTGCTGCCGGGGATGGAACTCAAGACCTCCTGCTTGAGAGTCCAAAGGTTTATCACTGCGCCACTTCCCAGACCACAAAGAGGCTATATATATATGTGATATATATAAATAAAAATAGTCAAAGATTTGATCATATAAGTGCTCACGCAAAAACTCAAGGTGGCGTTTTACCCAGAGTAATGGCAGGAAAAACTGAGTCGTCCTCGTGCTAGTTCTGGTTGCCTCCTTTCTGGCTGTATGACCTTGGACTTGGCCTTCAGTGTCTGTAAGCCTCCTTTCCAAAACAGGGCAGGGAAAGACTGACTGGGGGGAGTGAGGAGGGAAGGACAGACAGCATAATGGCTATGCAAACAGACTCTCCAGGACCACCATAAACCAGAGCTGAGCAGTACTCTGGTAAACAAAAAGTCAATTAGTGCATTTCATAACAGGGATAATTAGAGCCATTTCAAAGGACTAAGCTGAGAACTGTATCAAACAATTAATAATAAAAAATAGTGCACTGGGGCAGCATAGACAGTATGATGGTTATGCAAGCAAAGAGACTCTCATGCCTGAGGCTCCAAAGTCCCAAATTCAATCCCCCATACTACCATAAGCCAGATCTGAGCAGAGTGCTAGTATATTAAAAAAAAAAAAAAAAAGGTCTGACTACTATCACATGCAAGTGTGCTCCTGCAGAAATGTTTCAGGTACTAGCTGACCTACTTAAAATAACAAGTCTTCTGCTTACTCTCTTTGATAGTTTTCTGTTAATCAACTTCTCTTTAAGGAAATAGTCCAGGTAGTTTAACATTTCCTAAATGGAAAACAGTGCAGAAAGACACCAAGTATTATCAAACAATGGCATGATGACTATTATAATAGGCATTTTGTGTCTGTAAATGTGATTCCTAGTTTATTTTAACAGCTCTACTAAAGCCCCATGGTACAGTTAATAGTATTATATGTTTTCTGTCAATAAGAAAATACCCTCAAACACAATTTCTAATTTATAAGCTTCTGACAAGTTCAAGCTGCTGCAATATTGTACTTGAAGGTATGTCTTAGAATGATAGAAGACTACTATTAACACTATCATAATTGTATACCTATTGCATCAAATCTGACATTTCAGTTTAATATATTTTGCTGAGAGAGCATGCCATTTTATGGCTTCCTAGTGAAATCAAATCCAACCCAGACGTTTTCACTTTTCTAATATAATTCACTGTGAGGTTTTAAAGCTGTCATCTCATTTCTTCCTTTTCTTTTCTTTCTTCTTTTTTTTTCCCCCCTCAAAGATTGATACCCTGGCATTCGTTAATTCCACAAGAGCTCATAATGGGTCAGTGAGTTAGTGGTGAGCACCTCCATTAACTGTATTAATTTACACTATGCCACCTTAATGACATTTTGTCACAGCTACCTTTTCTGACATCTATATAGCTATTCAAAAGTAATATAACAACTTTTGAAGGCATTAAGGAAAATTAGTGTAAGGACTTCAGTAAGTTGCATTACAAAGACTATGTCAGAGAACAGAAATAAAGGAATAAATAAAAACTAACTGATCTGACTTCACTAAGAAAACTTTGCTCCTAAGAGGTCACTTCCATTTCCCTGCCCAGCTTGTACTCATTACCACAGGAAGAGAATGACATTAACAAAGAGAGACAGAACAAAACCATCTACCTTATTCTAGCTCTCTCTTATATGACTATCTTGGTAGATACTGCATAGGTACCTTTCTACAGACATGGTAATAAATTTTCTTAAAATTACATAAAATGTTTTAGAATGCAGGGATAAAAATTTTTTTATTATCTTATGAGGGATATAATATAAGCATTACAGCTATTGATATGTGTCTGCAAAAACACTCTCTCCCTCAGCCCCTAACCAAGGACCATCACGCATCAGGATCACAACGGCCCCTTTTGCCCCTTTTTGTTCTTCCCCAGGGTAAATAGAGGGTAAATACACTTTACTTAATATACATAAACATGAATTTAGAAATCTTAAAGTACTACCACTAAAATCTACTATTTCTTTAATGAGGACCCCAATATGATACTGTTATAAAAGCAAAGACTGATACTTTCGTACAAAACACACACACACACACACACACACACACACACACACACACACACTTGACATATAACAAAGTTGAATGACTGAGAAATAATATTTGTAATGTAACTTTCAAAGATCTTTTTCCCATCAGTTAAAAAGACTCAACCCAAAGGAAAAATAGCCAGAGGATATGAGTAAGTTTACAGGTTGCCAAATACCTGAAAAATGTTCAACTTCATTCAAAAATACTCCTAATGACTTCATTCGTAACTCCATATGCATGCAAAAGTACAGATAACCCAATTGTTTACTTTCTAGATTAGGAAAATTTACATAGACAATTATAATAGTGATGACAGCTATGCAGGGAAGGAGAAATCTTCACACACTGCTCTAAGGGGTGTGTGAATTCTCATCTTTGGGGATGATGATCTGGCAGCATCATTTGAAATAAAAAAATGATTACAGTCATTGAGGCTCCAGCCCCATAAAGAGGAATTTCCCTTTATATATCTACACAAAGATTGCCAAGATGCCTATGTAAAGGTGCATAGTGCCTATGTTTAGGGTCACAGTCAGAGATAAAGACAAGCTGAATAAATAAATTACTGTGTCAGTGGTCCAGGAGGTGGCACAGTGGATAAAGCAGTGGACTTTCAAGCCTGAGGTCCTGAGTTCAATCCCCGGCAGCACATGTACCAGGGTGGTGTCTGGTTCTTTCTCTCTCTCTTCCTATCTCTCTCATTAATAAATAAATAGAATCTAAAAAAAATAAAAATATATAAATTACTGCATCCACATGCTTTGAGCAACCTTTCAAATGATAGGTCTACATGCATGGAAAGATTTTCAAGATATTTTCTAAAAACATAAAAGGTTTGGGGGTGGTGGAAGGACAGAACTAAAAATGAGAGCAGTCTGAGCAATGCAATATCAAGCTGGGGAAATGAGTTCCTTATGAGCCAACTATGTCTCTGGTAGAGATGGGGGCAGGGAAACTAGTAATGTCTGTATTCAGTGAGTTTGCAGGGGAATACAACAACAACAACAAAAAATCCTTTCTAAGTTATTGATAGCCACATTGCTCTTTGTCCTCCAAAAAGTGACCAAGGAGACAAAGGAACACAAATAATAAAACATGTTTCAGAAAAGTTTCACAAAAGGAAAGCTGTTGGGAAAATTCCCAGCACTTTTAGAAGTAAAGTTTGGTTTCAATAGAGATATTTGGCACACAAAAGCATCAGTGAGGTGCTCAGGACAGAAAACTAGGTCTAAAACTGTACCTACATTTACAAATTAGAATGATTACTGTTATTCTAATTTGTGTTAGTGTCTACTTGAATTAAGTTGAATTTTGAGATGGTGTCAAATAAGAGTCAACAGACATGCTCACTTAAAATAGTTTGATGCAACTTGTATAAACATCTGTGTACAGACATAAATGGCGATATATAATTGAAAACCTTAAAAATGATAAAAAATACATTTAATTTATGTGAGAAATATTTATTGATTGCTTTTTCTTTTTCCTTTTTTTTTTTTTTTTAACATACTGGGGGATTAGTGCATTACAGTACTCTTGTTGACACATGGATACAAACTCTCATCTCCCTGTGATAGTTTTCTGCAAAACTCTCGTGTCCCATACTTTGGTGCAATACAACAAACCCAGTAAAAGTTTTCCTTTGTGTTTTCCTTTCTCTGTTCTTGTTTTTTAAAGTCCATCTATGAATGGTATCATCTAGTACTTATTTTACTTTTACTTAACATGATTCTTTCAAGCTGAGTCCAAGATGAGGCAAAGAAGATGATGTGTTTTTCTTTTCTTTCTTTTTTTTTTTTTTTTTGTTTTGTTTTGTTTTTACCAGAGCACTGCTCAGCTCTGGTTTATGGTGGTGTGGGCTATGAAACTGGGACTTTGAAGCCTCAGACATATGACAGCCTCTTTGCATAACTCTTATCCTATCTACCTCAGGACTGTGCAACTTTATCATTTTAAAAGATGAGTAGTATCCATTGTGTATATTTATTACAACTTTCTTAGTCGCTCATCTATCCTTGGGGATCTGGGTTGCTTCCAAATTTGGGCTAATCCAAATTGTACTGCTATGAAATCTGTGTACATAACTCTTCTTTGTATGTGTGTATCTGTTTCCTTAGGATATATCCCTAAGAAAGGAATTGTCAGTCATAGGTTAGGTTCATTATTAGATTTCTCAGAAGTTTTCAGACTGTTTTCCAAAGTTGTTGCACCAGTTTGCATTGC
This sequence comes from Erinaceus europaeus, assembly GCF_950295315.1. Lineage (NCBI taxonomy): Eukaryota > Metazoa > Chordata > Mammalia > Eulipotyphla > Erinaceidae > Erinaceus > Erinaceus europaeus. The sequence continues at coordinate 113,131,530 of NC_080166.1, forward strand.
CACCAGCAGTGTAGAAGGACTCTTTCCCCCCACACGCTTGCCAACATTTGTTCTTTCTAGTGTATGACAGGTATAAAGTGGTATCTCATTGTTGTCTTTATTTACATTTCTCTGATAATCATTGACTTTAAGCATTTTTTTTCATATACTAGTTGGTCTTTGGATCTCTTCTTTGGTAAAAATTCTATTTTTGTCGTCTTTCCATTTTTTTTTTTCTAATAGAGCCATTTTTGTTTGTTGTTGTTGATGATGATGATAATGATGAGTTTGGTGTGATCTTTATATATTTTGGTTATCATTCCCTTGTTTGATGTATGGCATATAAAGATCTCCCACTACATAGTAAATCTCTCTGTTTTGGTGGTGGTTCTTTTTGTTGTACAGAAGCTTTTCAGTTTGATGTAGTCCCATTGGGTTTTGTTTCTGTTTTCCTTGTAGTTGAACTTTAGTTATAAAAGATGTTTTCAAAGTTTACATCACAGCAGTGTAAGTAGCATAATGTTTATGCAAAAGACGTTCATGCCTGAGCCTCTGAAGTCCCTGGTTCAATCTACCACATGACCATAAACCAGAGCTGTATGTAGTGCTCTGGCTTTTAAAAAGAAAGAGTTCTGCTAATGTTTCCCTCTAAATAACTAATAATTTCTGGTCTAACATCCATGTCTTTGGTATGTTTGGAGTTTACTTTTGTGTATGATGCAATGTGGTGGTCCAGTTTCATTCTTACGCATTTTTCAACTTAATTTTCCCAACGTCATTTGCTGAAGAAACTCTCTATTTGAATTTTTTGGCCCTCTTTAAAAAAAAGATAAACATGGCTCCTTTCTTTCTTTATTAATTTATTCATTGATGAGAGGGATAGGAGGAGAGAGAGAAGGAAAGAACCAGACATCACTCTGGTGTATATGCTGCTGGGGATCTCAGGACCACCTGCTTGAGAGCCCAACACTTCATCCACTGCGCACCTCTTAGACCCGTGGGGTGGTCTACTGCTCAGCTATGGCTTACGTAGGGAAGGGAATTGAATCTGAGGCCTGTAGCCTCAGACCTGAGAATGTGTTTGCATAATCATGTTGCTTTCTCCTCCACACTGGTTGTTATTTCTATGTTCTCAGCTCTACTGGTTTCTGTCTATTTTTGTTCCAGTACCAGGTATTTTTTATTGCAGTGGCCCTATAAAATAGTTTGAGGTCTTGAAATGGGATAGCTCCATTCTTGTTCTCTTTTCTCAAGATCATTTTGGCAATCCTAAGTGTTTTCTCATTCAAAAGAAACAATTATGCATTTGTTTTATTCTCTCAAAAGAAATTTGGTGCTACTTTGATGGAGGTTTCAATAATCTGCTCAAGGCAGAATAGTCATATAATGATGTTAATTCTTCCAATTCATGAACATGGCAAATCTTCATTTATATGTATTTTTTTCAATTTCTTTGAATAATGGCTCATAATTTTCAGTATATAAGTCTTTCACTTTCTTTGTGATGTTCATTCTTAGATATCTGACTGATTTTGTTATATATAAATAGAATCAATTTCTAAATTTCTTCTTTTAGCTTAATGTCTACGTAGAGAAATATTACTGATTTTTGCGTATTATTTTTGTGGCCTGTCACTTTACAATATCGCTTAACAATTTCCAGGAGTGACAGTTTGTCACTAGAAGTCCAATGTGCTATCCATTGCACCACAGAGTCACCTAATAGTGCCAGTTTTTATATCTTCTCTTCTAGTATTCCTTTTACTCCATTCTCTTGACTAATTCCAATGGCAAGGACTTCCAAACAACATGTAGAGTAGTATCAGTGGATAGCCCTTCTTGTCCCTGATCTAAGTGATAATACTTGTTCCTTGCCATTGAGTATGATGTTGGCTGCAATTTGCTGTATAGACTCAACTAAACTGTAAAAATTTCCATCTATTCCCATTTTCTTTAATGTTTTGATGATGAAAGGATATTGAATCTTTCCAAAGGTTTTTTTTTTTTCTGCATCTATTGACAAAATCATGTGGTTTTTGGTTTTCCTTTTGTTGATGCACTGGGTCGAATTTACTGATTTATGCATATTGAACCAGCCTTACATCCATAAGATAAATCCCACTTGGTCATGATGTACAATGTTTTTAGTTGAATATGTTTTATAAACACTGATAATTCTAGGAGCCATGGACATGCCCTTTTCTGTTATTATTCAGTGTTAATAAGAAATAGACCCTCTAATTTCACTTATAATGAATAAGTATTTTTATAATATTTTGTTTCTTTTATTTTATTTATTCCATTTTTTTTTGGACAGAGACAGAGAGAAAATAAGACAGTAGGGGGGAGATGAAGAGGGAGAGAGAAACCTACAGTACTTCTTCACCACTTGTGAAGCTTCCTTCTGCAGGTGGCGAGTGGGAACTCAAACCCAGGTCCATGCACATGGTAACAAGTTCCTGGCTCTCTGCTTTCATTTTCCTTAAACCGGGTGACTCTTTGTGTCCCACTGCCTGGATTTTTTTTTAATCCTTTCATGTGGAAAGTTTTTTTCATATGAATTTTTCCTGTATTGTTGTGGTTTCACTGTCAATGTCAGGAGGAAGGAAACAGGTCCCTTCTCTCTATAACTAGTTTGGTCCACTAATTATGTGAACTTTGATGGTGACCAACAAAATATATACATGTGATACAGTTTAACTGAATCCATATTTTTATTTACTGTGTGAAAAGAGTTGAACAGAGTTGTATTCATCAAGTTTCTTACAGTTCAGTAATACTGTAGATGTCATTTAAAATGTTTGCTTTCGATAAGTATAAATACATAAATGGCACTTAGCATTAATACACTGTCTTTCGTTGGATTGAGATCCTAAGTAGGGGAAGTGGGACTGAGTGGTGGCTCACCAGGTTAAGCACACATAGTATGAAGTGCAAGGACCCATGTAAGGATCCTGGTTTGAGCCCCCAGCTCCCTACCTGCAAGGGAGTTGCTTCACAAGTGGTGAAGTGGGTCTTCAAGTGTCTATCATTCTCTCTCGTCCCTATTTCCCTCTCCCCTTTCAATTTCTCTCTGTTCTAAAAAAAAAAAAAATGACCACAGGAGTGCAGGTTCCAAGCCCCCAGTGATAAGCTTGGAGTCAAGAAAAAAAAAAAAAAAAGAAAGAGATCCTAGGTGGAATAATACCATATAATGTATTTGTTAAACACACAGTAGCAGTAATAGAAAAACAATTGCCTTGAAGAAAACGTGATTAAAATAAGGATACACTTACCTATGTAGTAACTTGATCATAAAGTCTTATTTTCAGGCAAAAAGGCCAGGTGGTAGCACACCTGGTTAACACACACATTACAGTGTGCAAGTATCCAGGTCCGAGCCTCTAGTCTTCACGTGCAGTGAGGAAGCTCCACCAGCTGTGGAGAAGGGCTGCCAGTGTCTCTGTCTGTCTATCTATCTCTCCTACCCCTCTTCATTTCTCTCCATCTCTATCCAATAAATTAATTTAATTTAATTTAAAAATAAGGATATTATTTTCAGGTAGATATGAAAAAGTGTATTTTACTGTTTTGTTTTACAAAAATCCATTTTATAAAACAGAAGCCTGAGTAAATAACTGATCTTTGTATTTAACAATAGTTAAATAGTACCAACTGTCAGATTATTCTGTTCTTTGGCTGCCTTGGATAGTGTGTGTGTGTGTGTGTGTGTGTGTGTGTGCGCGTGCGTGCGCGCGCGCGCGCATCTATTTAATCTAATGTGTATTGTTGTACAGCATCCCCAGGCACAGTCAAGTAAAAGCTAAAGCTGTGCAGGGAAGCCTACATTTTAAATGGGTCTTGTCATTAATGCTTTATTAATTGCCCCAGGCTACATAAACCCAAAGCCTGGCAAGCTATAACAATATGACACATTAAGGTCAAATCCAATTCCTGCTGTGTTTTATGGAATGGGCCAAATATTAAGTTAACAGCAGGAGAGGCAATTTATGGGTTTTTCTTCCCACCTCCTGATTATTTAATCTAAATTATATAGGAATTTTTGGAATAATGAAAGCACCATAACCGAATAATAGAAGCAAGAATTTTGCATCATTTTCTGTGATGTCTAAAATTATTTTCTTTAGTTTCCTTTTAGGTTAGATATACAATATAATGTTAAAGTATAATAGGATAAAGATTTAGGATAGCATGTACATATAAAAACTTAAGCATGTTTTCAAATTAAATTAATATTGACAAAGACTATACCTTTACATCGGAAGTATCTCTCTGACTAGTTCTCCAAGACCTTGCAATTGATGAGAAAGTTCGATCTGGATGGTCAAATTTTCCGTCATTTGCATTGAGGAAGAAGGTTGTGAAAGGTTCCTAAAAACAGAAATAAATAACTTAATGTACAGTTAGGTAGTGGAAAAACCACTTTAAGTTACCAAAATATTTGCCCCACGTGAGGGTCTGGGATCTTTTTAGAATTGCAAATCCTAGAAGCAAGGCAATGCAATACCTGGTTTAGCATATACATTGCCATGTACAAGGACCCCTTTGAGCTCCTGTTATCCATCTGCAGAGGGGATGCTTCATAAGCAGTGAAGCAGGTCTGCACATGTCTACCTTTGTTTCTCACTCTCTACTTCCCCTTTCCCTCTCAATTTCTCTCTCTGTCCTCTCTAATAAAATAGAGGGAAAGAAAGAAAAGAAAAGAAGAGAGAAGAGGAGAGGAGAGGAGAGGAGAGGAGAGGAGAGGAGAGGAGAGGAGAGGAGAGGAGAGGAGAGGAGAGGAGAGGAGAGGAGAGGAGAGAAGAGGAGAGGAGAGGAGAGGAGAGGAGAGAGGAAATAATGAAGGCCACTCCGGAGCAGTGGATTCATAGTATGAGCTGGCACCCAGCCACAGCGATAACACTGGCGGCAGAAAAGAAAAGAAATTGCAAATCCTTCTTGAAATCCTTCAATTACTCTTCAGAGTTCTTAGAAAAGTGTTTCTATTACATTGTCTTAGAAAGCTAGAATAATCTAGGACCTACTTAAATCATCTCTCACCATCCACTTGACATTGTAAAGTCTTGCCACACTATTCTTATTCCTTGTTCTTTGTAAGAGAAGTTACTTTGCTTGGTACAAATTTATTCCTGTCCCTCACTTAGTTAAGTCCTTTCTCCCTTTAAGGTTCAGTCAGATTTTCATTTTCTCCTGAAAATTTTCCCTGGATTTCCCAAGTTGTATAGTACGCACAGATAACAACTTCTATTTCCTCAAACACAACACTGAAGTATTTTTATATGGTTTTGTGAGGAAGTGTTGACTTGCCTCTTTTTCCCACTACATGACTAGGTTCCGTAATAATTTTACTAACTTATATACCCAACATTTAGAACAACTTTTAGTACATAAAAGTTGCCCATATATACTTTGAGAAAAGGGGTGAGTGAAATAAAGTAAGCACAGATAAGTCGAGAGTAAGCCCCAGTCTTTCTTGTATTTTGACTATTTCTCTATACGATGGCATCTGTTAATATATATATATATATATATACATTCACATAGAAGAAAAATTTTAATCACAGGGTACTAATGAATTTATTTTAATTAACTGATTAAGAGAGCAAGAGAGTGAAGGGAGCCCCATGGCAATGGAGCACACCCCTAGCACCAGAGCATCTCCATGGGATTCAGGCCTTAACCCAAGCCACAAGCATGACATCTGCATGGCACCCTACCAGACGACATATTTTCATGTGCCATTCTTTTCTTTTTAATTTTTTAAAAAAATTTATTTATTTATTTATGAGAAAGATAAGAGGAGAGAGAGAAAGAACCAGACATCACTCTGGTACATGTGCTGCCAGGGACTGAACCTCATGCTTGAGAATCCAATGCTTTATCCACTGCGCCACCTCCTGGACCATCCATTTTTAAAGAAAAACATTATTACTTACTTACTTAATTAATTAATTCCTTTTTGTTGCCCTTGTTTTATTGTTGTAGTTACTGATGTTGTTGTTGTTGGATAGGACAGAGAGAAATGGAGAGAGGAGGGGAAGACAGATAGACACCTGCAGACCTGCTTCACTGCCTGTGAAGTGACTCCCCTTGCAGATGGGGAGCCCGGCCTCAAACCAGGATCCTTACACCGGTCCTTGTGCTTTGTGCCACCTGTGCTTAACCTACTGTGCTACCACCCCATTTTTTAAAAAATTATTATTGAGAGAGAAGCAGAAATCTGCTCAGCTCTGGCACAGAGTGGTGCCTGTTATTGGTTCTGCAGTCTTTAGGGATTTAGCTCTGCAAACTAATGCTCTGGCAGGCTGAGTTTATCCCTCACCCATCCACTGCACTTAATTTTAATGTTCTTTCTCCTGTAGTTTATATTGGAAATGAGATATTCTTTCTGATGACATAAAAACTATTTTCAAAATAAAATATTAAGAAACTATTGCCTTTACTAAGGACTTTTTACTTAATTATAAGTATAACTAAAATAGCTATCTATTTCCTTTTCTATGGTTCAATTCTCTCTTAAATCTAGCATGAAGGACATGCCAATATTAGACTCAATAATGGTAGGACAGTATATGACATTTTCCTTTTTTTTTCTTTAATATAACCACCCCCCCCTTTTTTTTTTAACCAGAGGACTGATCAGTTCTGGCTTATGGTGGTGAACTTGGGACTTCAGAGCTACCCTGTGCTCTTTCTATTTAATTTCTTATAAGTATGAAATATGCTTTCTCATGAAACATGGACTGGGCACGGTGTACTGCATCAAAGCAAAAGACTCTAGGGTGAGAAGAAGAAGGTGGATAGGAAGAAAATTCTGGGGGCCTATTAAATAATGAAATTGTATGCATATGTTAATGATTGCAGTGTAAAGCTTTAACCCTCTCAATAAAAAAAAACAGGCTTTCTCCCGTAAACACCTCTTTTTGCCATTATCAATTAGGTCTGGTTGTCTGGCAACAGTTAAAATTATCCTTTTTTTCTTCCAGGAATATCACTGGTGCTTGGTGTCTGCACTGTGAATCCACTGTTCCTGCCGCCATTCTTTTGATAAGACTGTGACAAATTGAGAGATGAAGGGAAGACAGAAAGGGGGAGAGAAAGACAGATACCTGCAGACCTGCTTCACCTCTGGTGAAGTGACCCCCTGCAGGTGGAGTGCCCGGACTTGAACTGGGACCCTTGCCCAGGTCCTTGTGATTCGTAACTATGTGTGCTTAACCCTGTGCGCTACTTCCCTGTCTCCTGTTAAAATTACTCATATTCCTTTGAATCTTCCTGAAATTTAGTGAGGCTAAGGTGCCATCAATTTTGCAAGTTTGTATATATTGCTAGTACTTCATGTCCAGTGTTGAATGACAAAAAAATACCATGAAGTAAATGATGTAGAGTGATACAACAATTATTAGGTAAGGTATATTTATGTTGCTATTTGAGACTTTTTTTTTTTCTTTTGCCTCCAAGGTTATTGCTGGGGCTCAGTGCCTGCAATCCACTAAGAATCCACTGCTCCTGGAGGCCATTTTTTTCCATTTTGTTGCCCTTGTTGTTGTTGTCGTTGTTGGATAGGACAGAGAGAAATCGAGAGAGGAGGGGAGACAGAAATGGGGAGAAAAAGACACCTGCAGACCTGCTTTACCACTTGTGAAGCGACCCACCCTGCAGGTGGGGTGCTGGGAGTTCAAACCAGGATTTTTAAGCCAGTCCTTGTGCTTAGCCCATTGTGCTACCACCTGACCACCACTTGAGAATTTAAGCTCATATCTGAGGCAAACAGATGTGACTGAAAATGAAATAAGGGAAAAAACGGAGATTTTTTCCCCAATTAATATGCTTTGTAGATTTTTAAACTCACTATTAAATATCAGGTAGTTAATTTAGTATATTATTTTGTTAAATTAAATTAAGTTAAAGTGAGGATAAAAGTCTAGAATAATGTATGGTAATTCAAGTTGAGTATCACAAGTCCAAGTCTGAACCCTGGTAGAAACTATTAGATCTGTTAGGCACGTTACTAAACTTCAGTAAATGTGTTAAGTAACTGTATCTCAATTCTATCATCTATGGTAATTGGGAATGACAGTACCTTTGGGGTAATTATGAGAATTAAATAAGGTTGAAAGAGGGAGAAATAAAATGGGGAAAAAGTTTAAAGTATCTTACCTGACAAAGAGTCATAAAAATGATTACCGGGGAATGGGTGGTGACGCAGGTCTGCAGGTGTCTATCTTTTTCTTTCCTTTTTAATCTCCCCCGCCCCCTCAATTTCTCTCTGTCCTAGCAAATAAAAAATAAAAGCAAAAAATGGGAGGCAGGCGGTATCACAGCAGGTTAAGGGCACATGGCAAAAAGTGCAAGGATTAGTGGGGGGATCCCAGTTCAAGCCCCTGACGCCCCACCTGCAGGGGAGTCTTTTCACAGGTGGTGAAGCAGGTCTGCAGATGTCTTATCTTTCTCTCCCCCTCTCTGTCTTGCCCATCTCTCTCCATTTCTCTCTGTCCTATCCAACAACAACAACATCAATAACTAAAACAACAATAAAAAATGAGGGCAACGAAAGGGAAAATAAATAAATATTTAAAAAAATTTTTTTTAAAAAAAGGTAAAAAAAATGGCCTTCAGGAGTGATGGGTCGCTGTGCCGGCAGCGAGCCCTAGCAATAACCCTTGTGGGAAAAAAATGTATATACATAAACATGCATATGATTACTACCTTTATGCACTGTGCCAAGTATTGCTGCTATACTCAGCACCAGACTGTGTTTCAATAAACACCCACTGGACTCTTAGTTCCTAAGTCTTTAATTTTTTAAAATGCATTAAAAAACTTGGCCCCCATAGGACCCTGCCCTCAATGTGGATCAACAATGGTAGAGAATGTTCCATCCTGTGAAGGGAGGCTGGATAACATACACTATCCACCACCTGAAGAAGATGGATCCTGAAATTGGGGCAGCTTGGAAGGTTCCTACTCATGACCACAGAATGTGAGCTCAGACCTACAGGGATGCAGAGGTTACATAGACTCCTAAGCTGAAAATGGGGCCCAGATCAGAACAGTGGGGTTTACAGACAACAATATTTATACACCTTTTCCATATCTGGGAGCTACTCTCTTCCCTTATCCAGCTTCCTAGCCCTTTTTTCAGTCATGACATCATCTCTCCAGACAATAACTTGGGTCCACCTGCATATCAGATGTCAGGCTCAGAAAAAACAACAACAAACAAACAAACAAAACTAGTATAGTCATGGGCCTACTAAATAGGCCTACTAGCTATCTACAAAACGGAGACCCCCAAATCTTCATCTGCACTATTCCAGTCTTTAGGTGCATGACTAGTCAACAATTTGTTTGGCTTTATATGTTAACTCTTTTTTTCAGCTACTAGGTTCCAGATGCTAACGTGATGCCAACTGGACTACTCTGGGCAGATGACCTCACCAATGTGTCCTGGAACCCTGCTTCCCCAAAGCCCTGCCCCACTAAGGAAAAAGAGAGTCAGGCTGGGAGTATGGATCGACCTGCCAGTGTCCACGTTCAGCCCAGAAGCAATTACATAAGCCAGACCTTCTACCTTCTGCAACTCATAATGACCCTGGGTCCATACTCCAAGAACGTTAAAGAATAAGAAAGCTATCAGAGGTGGGTCTGGGATACGGAGTTCTGGTGTTGGGAATTGTGTGGGTTGCACCCCTCTTATCCAATGGTTTTGTTTGGAAAAGTTTTTGGAAAAGTCATGATGTACTTTTGCACAGAAAAACGTACAAAAATGTGTCCCCACCCATGACAGCTATTTCATGGATCCATTCTGCCCACTGCAGCAACCACTAGTCACATGTCAGTGCTGAGTACTAGAAATCTGACTAAACTGCTAAAAGTATGAAAGAAACCTCCCCCCCCCCACAAAGTAAAATGTCTCACTGATATTTTTTAAATTTTTAAATGTTGAAATAACATTCTGGATATATTGAGTTAATAACCATATTTATAACTGTAATAACACCAGAAGGGCATGTGTAGGATAAATATGAGTAGAATTTTTGCCATAACCTTGATAAACACAAATTCTACTTCACGGGGATCTAAACTAAGCTTAAGGATAAATGATTTATTTTTTTTAATATTTATTTATTTTCCCTTTTGTTGCCCTTGTTGTAGTTATTATTGTTTTTTTTTTTGTTGTTATTGATGTAGTCGTCGTTGTTAGATAGGACAGAGAGAAATGGAGAGAGGAGGGGAAGACATAGATGGGGAGAGATAAGACACCTGCAGACCTGCCTCACCACTTGTGAAGCGACTCCCCTACACGTGGGATCCTTCCGCAGGTCCTTGCACTTTGCGCCACATGTGCTTAACCGGCTGTGCTACCGCCTGACTCCCAGGATAAATGATTTATGATTTATAAAAACATTTTGATTATCAAGGATAGAAGAGTACTGATAAATCAAGTTATTGATTAGGAATAACGGACTCACACTAAATAATTGTTTTCAGCTAATAACTTTAAAACACTTTGCCTACAGAAAAATCACTATTAACTTTATTTCCCAAAATACTATTACATATATACTGTCATTGGATTTCACACATCCCACTTAATAATATGCTTTCAGAAACACCACCCACACACTGTGTTGACTCCCAGAATAAGTGAAAAAGGTGTCTTGCTCCCTCCATGGCAGTGGCTCACTTTGGCAAAGATTGTACCTGATGAAAGCTGAGATCATATGCATAGCCCCATCAGCTGACTATTTAAAAGATTTCTAAAAATTTCCTTCTTTAGCAGTCTGAGAGTCCCCCTGAAATTTCCATCTGAACAAAATCAAAGAAATAAAATAGACTGTGTGGCTTAAGAAGTGTCATTTAAGGTCAGGAAATGGCACAGCTGGTAGAGTACATACACTGCAGTGCACAAGGACCCAGGTTCAAGCCCTGATTTCCACTTGCAGAATGGAAGTTTCATAAGAGGTGAAGCAATGCTGCATGCGTCTCTTCATGTGTGTCTCTCTCCCTCTTTCTCCTGTTCTTTCTCTCATTCACTGTCTCCTCATTCCCTCTCAATTTCTCTCTGTCTCTATGTGAAAAAAAATATTAGGAAAAAAAAAGAAGTATCTCATGGATTGCAATAGGTTAGTTCTATTTTTTTTTCTTGGCTTCAAGAATAAATCCAAAGCAGCAAAGAGAAGTTCAAGTTATTGAAAAAAATTTTCCCTTTTTCTCTCCCTCTTTTAAAACATGCTTTGCTAATTATTTTTTTATTGTTTATTTCTGTTTTACGCAAAGCTACTAAGTCTCTTCTCTGGTGGAAATAATGATTGAAAGTTTGGCTGTATGGTCTATTTGGTGAGCAGAGAAACTAATTTATTAATCTCTCTGTTTTCATGGTTTCCTACTTGTAAGCCTAAATTAAATTAGAATATATTTTATTTCCATTGTAAAGGGTCAGCAGCACTTAGAATTTTGAGTAGTAATTTTTGTGCTTTTTCATCTTCCTGTTTTACTTATGGTTGAGACAGCTGAATGGAAACTATTAGCTCTCTGTATATCTGTAAGTCTTTAATTTGAAAAAATCTTTACTTCTTCAGTCAGTGTGTTTTCCTACATCTGGTAAGTATTAATAAATTATTATGACTCATAAGCTAAAAATGCTCTGTTCTGATAGGTTTACAGTAGTATACAGGTACTTACACAAATCTAAACAAAACAATAATAAGAACTAAAATCCCAGTAATTGCTGCTAACAAGCAATTTGACTGGGGAAGACAAAACTAAAGGCAAAGAACTTTGTTAAGAGTTCTTCCGTACTTGAGATGAGAATAGTGGGAGTCTGATTTAAGGAAATGCCAGTGCTAATACAGAAAAGGAGATAAATACAGAGATGTTTATTGGAAGGACCTATCTGACATGGTAATCAATAAAATGGGGAAAATATAGAGTGCATAACTGAGGGGATCGTTAGGTAATTGGTTTAGATAAAAAATGTAGTAAGAGTGGTCCAGGAAATGGCACAGTGGACTCTCAAGCATGAGGTCCTGAGTTCAATCCCTACTAGCACATATACCAGAGTGATGTCTGGTTCTTAAATTCTCTCCTCCTATCTTTCTCATTTATATAAAGAAATAAAATCTTAAAAAGAAAAGAAAAGAAAATGTAGTAAGAGGGCTGGGTGGTGACACACCTGGTTGACTGCACATATTACAATGTCCAAGGACCCAGGTTTGAGCCCCCAGTTTCCACCTGCAAGGGGAAAGCACTGCAAGTAATGAAGCAGTGCTGCAGGTGTCTCTCTCCCTCTCTCTCCCTCTCCCCCCTTGATTTCTGGCTTTCTCTATCCAACAAATAAATTAAGATAATTAAAAAAAAAAAAAAAGAAAGAAAATGTAGTAAGAAGCTCATTGGGTTTGTAAGGGAGATAAGTTCACTATAAGAAATGGGTTCATAGTATTACACAATGCTCAAGTAGAACTATGAAGACAGATGAAAATATAGGTCAGGAACCTAAGATAAATGTCTGCAGTAAAGACAGAAGTTGGAAGTCATCAGCTTGTAAATGAATGCCATAGAGCATACAGTAAAAATCCTGGAGAATAGAAACATTGAGAAAAAGCTATTTGAGATGGTGTTTGGTCAGGAAAAATTAGGATGATAAGAGTAAAAGCTAGGAGTACTGTCAGAAGAGTCGTGTGAAAGAAACATTTCAAGAAGCAAAGTGGGCCAGGGTGTCAAATGCTTCAGGTACATCTTGAGAAAAACAGCAAGTTCCAGCCACATAATTCGCGACTTGCAGAGAACAATGCAGCCAAATAATGAGGGTAGAACCCAAATTAAGCAGCATGCAGACTGAACTGGATTAGATGAAGGATAAGCAGGGCACAATGCAGCATATCGTCCCCCCCCCAAAAAAAAAAAACATTTAACAATGAAGGGAGAGTGGGCAGGGAAGGGAGAATGCAGAGTGGGCAGGGCTGAAAGGAGGCATGTGTGTATGTCTTAGGAGAAAAAAGAAAGAATTCTTCAAAAAATTAGAAAATATTAAAAATATAGCCTAATAAGAGTAAAAGCAAGGGCAGAGTGCCAACTTGAGACAATTAATGAGAAAGGACCTTGTGATATCTTAGATAGCAAGATACACTATAGAAGCTTAGTTCCTTTTATAACTGCTATAAGTTTAGGGATCCCACAATAATAATATTCTTAACCAGATTTTGCAAATGAGAAAACTCATTAAAAAAAAAAAAGAAAAGGATTAAGGCTGAGTGGTGACACACATTATCATGTGCCAGGACCTGTGTTCAAGCCCCAGTCCCCACCTGCAGGGTAGGCTGCAAGAGGGGCAAAGCAGCGCTGTAGTTCTTTCTGTCCCTCTCTACTTCCCCTTTCAATTGCTCTCTGCCCTGTCAAAATTAAGAAGGGGGGGGGAGAAGGAGAAAGAAAGGAAAGAAGGAAGGATGAATACATGAATCAATACCAATATTTTGCTAGAGTTTGGGTTCTATCATACCTTCACTGGCTTTTAACTTGTGTTTAAAACAAATAGCCAGAGGCTGGGCAGTAGCGCAGTGGGTGAACCCCAAGTGGCACAAAGCGCAAGGACCCACTAAGGATCCCTGTTCAAGCCCCCGGCTTCCCACCTGTAAGGGGGGTCACTTCGCAAGCAGTGAAGCAAGTCTGTAGGTGTCTATCTTTCTCTCCCCCTCTCTGTCTTTCCCTCCTCTCTCCATTTTTCTGTCCTATCCAACAACAACGACAAAAATAATAATAACAACATCGATAAACAACAAGGGCAACAAAAGGGAAAAAACAGCCTCCAGGAGCAGTGGATTCATAGTGCAGGCACCAAAACCCAGCAATAACCCTGGAGGCACACACACACACACACACACACACACACACACACACACACACACACACACACACACACGCCAGTGTACTTTGTTTTTATTTTGTTGACATGATACAACTGAAAGGCAAATAGTAACTTAAGGAAGATACTCACAATTCGCACAAGCCAGGATAAGGTAGATGTTGCTGTTGAATAATGCGTATTATAATGGTAGGGTGGGCTTTGGTCATCTTCCCAAGTCTCATAACGCTCTGCATAAAACACAGCTCTCTTTGGATTCAAAGCACCAATTGGCTGTTAAAACAGGAAAAAAAATCATTTTGTTCACTGGTCATAATAGACATCCTATATTATAACTCTTTATTCTGAAAGTATGTTACCCATTCATTTTTAAGCATAAAATGCAGTTTTGCATTATGTTTTTATAAAATTTAATTTTGCTATTAATTATAATCATTACACTTGGATAACAAATAGCTCACGTAGATTATTTGAGGTTTCTATATTTCACTAATATGTCTTAGTAAACTTTTAGGACAAAACCTACAATTTTTCTTATTTTCCTGCCTACTTAGCATTATGAACAGTTAGCTTGAGCTTGAACATAAAAAAAAAAAAAAATCCAACAAGGAGAAGCTGAAGCAGTTGACCATGTGACAACCATATTAGAGAAACCCTTGTCTTAAAAGTGTACCACCCAGAGTGTCAAAGACAAGAATCACCCATATGGCAAGCCTGTTAAAATGTTAGTTCCACTCTATTATTATACAGATGGAATATTATTCTTTTAAAGTTAAAATATAAAACTAAGGCTGGTGGAAATCATATAGGCAATTCAATCCATATTAACTGAAAACATTTAAAGTCAGTAAGACTTTCCCTACTTGTACTACCACACTAACAATGGTAGTATTAATGCCTGAAATGAGCCGCACAATAAATGGCTGACTATGTAATACATATATTTTTTCAATAAGGAATATATTATTTGATTTATGTCTCAACATCTTTGTATACATACAAAGCTAGCACACAGTCTAGAATTTCTAGTATATAATCTTCACAATTTCAAGAAGCAAATTGCCTTTGCTTTTTATCTTATTCCATATAGGACATGGAGTCAACTCTTAGACCGAATAGGTGCATTATTCTGTTTTAGGTTGTATTCTACAAAAATGAGTACTTACACTGAAAGTAGAAGATGAATATAAGTATGATATAGAACTCCTTTATTTCAAAATTTAATACTAGTGTTTAAGTCCAATGTTCCCCCCAAGGCTTAATTTTAACAAGAGAAGTGGTAGAATATCCGTGTTTCAATGGGACAAATAATGTTACACAAGAGAGCAAGATTCATTTATAAATAGCTTGTAAGCATTTTCTTTTGGTCCTAGGGGACAAATTCAAACACAGTGAAGTCAGAACTTAAAAGTCTGTTAAAATTTCCATAATAAACTCTTAATTGCAAGGGCTCTTATCTTGAATATTCAAATTATTTGCTTATTAAGTTCGGTTTGCTCTTTAACTTAATAAAGGCTAAAGTATTACTTTTTAAAACTTTAGATCTTTTATGTTTTAAGGTTTAAACTGTATCCTATGTTAAACCTTGCTACCTCTCAAAGCTCACTTAGGAATAAAAAAAAAGTACTGCAATTTCATTAAGTACTGCATACTTAAAATACAGAACAAATCTATACTTACTTGTTTGATGAAAGGGTAATTACTAGAAAGGAATGAACTATTTACTTTTCTAGATATGCAAATATCTTTTTTTGTTGTTGTTGTTGGTCACCAGGGTAAATTTTGGGACTGGGGACCTACCTACACAGTATCTTCACTATTCCTAGTGATCACTGATAGATGTTTATTGGGTATTTATGTTATTAAGGCTTTTCAGAAACACTACTGGAAACAGAATGATTTTGCACACATCAGTGTTCTCAATTTTTTCACTTACATTTGTGTTCTCAGTAGAAACCCTTTTTGCAATAACTGTTTTATTATTATTACTATTTGACACCAGGGTTATTGCTAGGGTTTGGTGACTGTAAGGCTCCAATCTGCTTTCTTTTCTTCCTTCCTTCCTTCCTTTCTTTCTTTCTTTTTCTTTCTTTTTTTTTTTTTTTTTGGATAATAGGTGAGAGATAGAGATAGTAAAAGAGAGATGAGTGAGAGAGACACAGGAGAGATGCATCACAGCTCCACCACTTTTAAAGCTTCTCCCCTCCCTGCAGATCCAAACATTCCAGCTTCTATTGTCTCCAAGAGAAATGCTACCTGCTCAACAGAATGATCAGAGCAAATGAGCCTGGAGTCCTGTGAACGTGCAATGGAAAAGGGGGTTCCAACTGGCAGGAAGCCTGCTATGGGTGCCCCCCTTATACTGAAGTTGACCACCTCATACAAATGATGTTCCCCAGGGAATTCTGGGAACATGAAAGTACTGGGTGACCACCAGCTTGTGCAGGTATGTAACATGCTCTACCAGGTGATGGCTTATCTGATACAGCCTCCTTGTCTTCATAACAATTGTTAACATGCACTAGAACTAGTTATTTCTTTAAAAAAATTAAAAATTCCTATTTGCAAAATTATGCTATATTTTTCTTTGGTTCCATTATTCTCCCTTTTCCTTAATCTTGATTTATCAATGCTTTTCTATTTTATATAAGCTTAAAGTTTAAACAACCTTAAATTTTTTATGAAAAGGGTCTTAGAATTACCAAAGACATAAAAATGAGCAACTTAAATAAAAACACTTTTTGTGACAGTATAAGAAACATTAAGGAGATCGGAGAATATATTAAATATATAAAAATCTGAGTAAAGAGCTGGTTTGACTTGAATAAATAAATGAAAACCAAATGTGGATTGTTTTGAAAAATAGTCAATACCATTACAATAGATGATCACTTTTAAGAACAGAAAGGTTTTGAAGGGAAATTAGAGTAGTGTGGTGGGGTTCCCCCCCCCCGCCAAATAAAATTTTAAAAAAATGGGCCGATCCATGGTTCACTAATTGGCACCACATAAGATAATATTTCGTGTCTTGAATCAATGTATATAAAGACTTAACGCTTATTATGATGCTCGTGAGATTTGGATTCTAATGTATACAACACAGCACTGGCTTTTCATGATTAAATACAAAATTCTGAGCGTGATGTCATTTTTTTCTTTTATAACTTCTTATTTAATTATATATTTATCACTGCTCCTCAAAGATGAATCACACATGCCTACTAATTACCCTGACTTCCTTGCATTATAGATGAGGATAATGAAGAAAAGTCAAAGTAAGATCATATTGCTAACCAGTTGTCATACATTTTTACAGAACTGAGACTCAGAGCCTGAAGTTGGTTACACCTTGTTTATTTTTTTAGTTTTAGCTTCTATGGAGTACTTCTTTTAGATCTGTCAACACCTGTAATACTTTTGACATTCTAAAGTAGCTATCTTGTCATCTTTCATTATACTAACCAAGAGTTTGGGGCTACTGTAAAAATACTTCAGGAGTTCTTGCTTTTTACTTTTAGTCATGAGCTTCATAATTATCATGCTTATAATTCTAAATTATGACAATCTAGAAATCATACCTAAAAGGTGTTTTTGGGCTCAAGTAAATTTCCTACCTCTTTTTGTCTGACCAGGAAATTTCAACTCACTCTTCTGGAAGCAGCTCAGACTTCATCCATAATGTCTTACATGACACCATCTGATAACAGTTAGGCAGGCTTATAACTTCTATCACCCAGTGGACAAGCACTTGAAGTGAGTGCCCTATGTTTTACTCATCTTTGTATTCTCAGCACCTAGTAGAGTACTTGCCTCTTTTTAGGTGTATAATAAATGTTGAATAACTGAATAAGGAGTGATGCCGTTACATATTTCAAATTAGGGAAATTTTATGCAAAAATTTAGGCAGATATCAGAAGGCAATAGAGCAAAAATATTTATAGCACATGACAGTCCATTTACTGATTTCATCAGTAAAACTAATGAAAATCTAACTAGATAAATATGTGTCTAAATGTATAAGCACAGAGAGACAAAAGTCTAAGTAAATGAACAAATACCAGAGATAAGTTCTCTACTGACAATTAAAGATAAATAGAAGGCTAGAAACGTCCAGAGATAGAGAAGGCATCTCTCAAGAAGAAGCTCTGAGCTGAGATATGAACAACCAGAAGGAATCCAGTCAGCTGAAATTCTGAAGTGAGAATTTAAGACAGAAGTAGAGCAAGGACAAAGGCTGGGGGTGACAGGCTGACATTTTCACAGACTAGAAAGAAAGACTGTGACTAAAACAAAGATGAGAGGAGGAAGGGTTTATGAGGTGATAGTAAAGGGTTATCACATGGTTTTGTTGACCAAGGTGACGAAATACAGTTTTTGCTAAGTGCAGTAGAAAACTACTAAGTGGTTTAAGACAGAAGAGAAACAAGATATGGGTTAGCTTTTAGAAAGCTAATTCCAATGGTTTTGTGGAGCAAGGGTGATAGGTAGTGTAAAATTATCACTACTCATAGTTGATTGAAAAAACATTAGTTCAAAAACAGAACCATAAAGCATCATTAATATTTCACTAGATATTATGTAATGTGGATATATATATATATATATATATATATACACACATATAATTTTTCAGAGAAAAATTGTGGAGTTGGTACATACAATTATAACAGTACTTATATATAGTTTCACTCCTTCCCAAAGTGAGAGTGATGGAAGCTTTTTGGTTTTTCCTAATATAATTTTATTGAGTAACCAAGAAATGAGTTTATCTTAGTATGGGACTTCAGCTGCCTTTTTTAGATATAACGTGCAGAAATAGCTTTCATTGTGATCATTTTCAGTTTCATAAATATTAATAAATAAATTATACTAACCTTACATGTTAGCTAGCCAACAATAAAGATGAGTTCCAAAGAGGTATGCTCCTATAATCAGCCTTTACTAATGATTTACTTACCAGATAGCAGAACAAATTGAATGGCAACCATGAGGGGATAAAGAGAAAGCTAGAAGATGAAGTATTCTAAAGGGTAGTTCAAATGGTCTCTTCAGTAAGTCAGTATTATGAAAGAAAATTGGCAGTGGTAGCTAGGAGATAGTCTAGCCTAACACAATTAGGATTTATAAGAATCAAAAGTGCTTCATATTTTGGACTGTTCTTACAGATAGAAATACTTTAGTTTATAAATTTTGTAGATATAGAAATATTTTAGTTTGAAAATTCTGTATTTTAAATAATGAAGCATTAATAAAAGGAAACACCAAAATTATATTTTGACTATAGTTCCTTATATTTATGACTATCTTTTTATCAGTATGGAGTAAAATAATGAATTATATGAAGAGAGGCAAACTTTTTGTCAAAGCTGCACTGTGATCATTTATTTAGTTTAGTCATACTATGTCAGTAGCATACGGATGTGAAGTTTTTGGATGTGCAGGATGAGTCCCTTGTATATGTCTTTTGTTTTTAATATTTTATTTGTTTTAATGAGAGAGATACAGAGGGACAGAGACAAGAGTACTGCTCAGCTCTGGCTTATGGTGGTGCATGGGACTGAACTTGGGACCTCAGAATTGGAGGCATGAGAGTTATTTGCACAACTATTATGATGCCTTGCCAACTCTCCTTAATATTGGGTTGTTGCAAAAGTCATGATGCATCTTTGAATAGAGAAAACAAAAAAAATATCATGACCTTTTTGGTATCCCAATATATTTATTTTGCTGCCTCTATCAACATATGTCCACAATGCAGGGCATTCTGGAAAAGTGAGAAGCATCTAAAAGATAAAATATAGCATATATTTTATCTTTTAGATAGGATATATATCCATGTACCTATTATAGAGAGAATTGGTAAAAAAAAAATTAAAGAAAATGCAGTCTAGATAGCCAGGCCAATTCATCACAGATTTGTGAGGATAAATGAGAAAACTTACGTAAGGTATCTAGCAGATGGCTGGCATATATTAAACTCATGTCAAATGCTGGCTGCTTTTGTTGTCATTATCCAAGGATAAAGTCCAAGAATATTAGTTTCAATAATCTTAGTAAAAAGACGCATTTTTACACAAATAGCATGGAGGTAGAACTAAAAGTATCTTAAAACTTCATGCTCAGCTCAAAATGTATTAGGTAGTAGGATGATGATGGGGCTACAAATTAGCTTCAAGATCATCTCTAATTAGTTAATATTCTGTTTTCAGTTGGAAGAAAAGGCTCATGGAGACTGAATTTGGCCTAGTTTTGCTGTGAAAATACTGTACTTTAGCTGTGACATGTGGCTGGTGAAATGAATGCTTTATCTATAGTGGACGTTCTAGAGGCGGTATTCTTCCAAAAGCACATACCAAGAAGGCACTTCTAATGTTCCCATTTTCTTCTGCAACCGCTTAAAATTTTCAACACAGCTTAAAATTTTCAAAGCAAAGCAAACTCTAGTATTTCCCCCGCTCCTCTCCCTCTCTTTCTGAAATGAGAGACAACTGGCTAAAGAGGAAGGGGCAAAAACAGAGGCTTCAAGTTTCCTGCCGCCCTATGTATAATAAACATATGCTTTCAACAAACACAGGGATAAAAACAAAATATACACCTCACTATTCTTGATCTCCACATTGCGATAGCAACATATTTCTTTGTACATGTCTGTTCTTCCTTTACAAAAGAAGATGTATGTTTGTATGTATCTGATTATCATAAAACTTAAGGTATATATTTTTAATGTTTTTTTCTATGTAAAAAATGCATCATGACTTTTCTGACAACCCATTATGAGACAGATAGAACCAGAGCACTGCTCAGTTCTCTGGCATAAGGTGGTTGGTGCCTGGGAACAGACGTGAAGCCACTGGGGTCTCTTGCATGCAAATTAGTGTGTTAACCGGCTAAGCTATCTCCCAGACTCCTCTTCTTTCATTAGGAGGGAAAGAACATGGTAAACCATGGATAAACTAAAACAGACTGTAGTTTTAAGGCTAATTACCAGTTCCTACCATCTTAAAAACATCTTAAAGTGATTTATTTATTTATCTCCTTTGTTTTGGGGACCCATGCATGTGTAATTTCACTGCTTCCCAAGCAACTTTTACAGATTTTCCATTTCAGAGAAAGAGTCAGAGAGGAGAGATAACACAGTACCCCTCTATCATCTATGAGCTCTTCCCTAGTGCCATGGCATTCTCATATGGTGGGGAGGGTTTGAATCCTGTGCCATAAGTATGGAAAGGTATGCACTGTGCTGACTGAGCTATCTCCTGGCCCTTCTTACTATCTTTTAACTCGAGTCAGGCACAGAGTTAGTGGGCAGTTAATGCTTATAAATGAAGGAATCAACAAATGAATAAAATTATTAATGTAGGTAAGTTAAAATTTGAAACTATCCCCTTTTAAATTATCCCCTTTGCAAATTATACTCACAGCTTGGATTATTCTATAAGGTTTTTTTTTTATTTTAATTTTTAAAAAAATTTGGATAGAGACAGAGAGAAATTGAGAGGGAAAGGGGACAGAGAAAGAGAGACACCTAGAGCACTGCTTCATCTCTTGTAAAGCTTCTCCCATACAGGTAGGGACCAGGGAATTGAACTAAGCTCCTTGAGCATTGCAATGTGTGCACTCAACCTGGTGCACCACTGTCCTGTCCCTCCATAAATTTAACACAGTATCCAAATACTGCCAATCCAAATACTTGCCTTACACTAGTAATTATTCAGCACTGCATTATAAGCAAGCCTAATAAAAATAATTTTCAAACTAAGGGGTATATTAAAGTGGAATTCAAAATATGCTTAGAAAAACATTTCAAATTTGGGAATATTTTTTAGCATTAAATTTACATGTTCACATTTTTTATCTTCTATTATTATTTTTTAAAATATATTTATTTATTTATTATTTATTCCCTTCTGTTGCCCTTGTTTTATTGTTGTAGTTATGACTGGTGTCGTTGTTGTTGGATAGGACAGAGAGAAATGGAGAGAGGAGGGGAAGACAGAGAGGAGAGAAAGACAGACACCTGCAGACTTGCTTCACCACCTGTGAAGTGACTCCCCTACAGGTGGGGAACTGGGGGCTTGAACCGGGATCCTTATGCCAGTCCTTGCGCTTTGTGCCACATGCACTTAACCCGCTGCACTACCGCCTGACTCCCATCTTCTAGTATTACATCATCATCGTCAGCTATTAAAACACTTTAATGGTTGTGTTCATATTTCATATTTTCTCACTTATATTGGCAAGAGCATATACTAACCTAAGTAAGATTAGTTTCATTTTTAGATGCTGTTACTTTAATTTTGAAGGTTAAGCAAATGCTTTATTATCTTTAGACCCACCAAAATCTAAAATGGCCTTCGTAATATTTATACTAACTCTGTTTAAATATATATATATATATATATATATAATTTATTAATGAGAACCAGAGTTACTCTTGATACATGCAGTGACAATGCTTGAACTTGTAATTTCATGCTTGCAGAGTCCAAGGCTTTATCCACTGTGCCAAACTTTATCCTGGGCCAAACTGAATTCTAAAGTGTGCAGTATTTTTCAATGCAACATAGTACAAACTACACACAATCACTATCTTAAGATACAGTCTATTTAATGAAAGTTCAGGCTTTCTTTTTATGGTTTTAATTCTTTCTTAAAAGTTGAGAAAACGAACATTACTTCTGCATGATCAAGAAAGATAAAATAACTGCTGAAACTTGCATTGCTTGGCTGAGTTGAGCATTCCTCACATTAACAACATAAACTCTTTTTCTGTAGGGTGTAGAGGCATTCGGCAGAATCAAGGGTGGTTGGTTGTGGATGGCTGAATAATATTCACACTTCAGTGCATCCATTTGCATTATCACATTTCGAAGCCTCAGGCATTATCACTTCCTTTTTTTAAGTGGCATAATAATTTGGGAAATGGTTATGCTTATCATCATCTGTCAGTCAAACAACCTTGTGTTAACAAAATGTATTTTTTTCACTCAATGAATGGGTGTGTGTGTGTGTGTGTGTGTGTGTGTGTGTGTGTGTAATGTCTTGCACTCGTGTCAACATTAGCAGGACTTAGTGTTGTGATGAAACTATTTCATTTACCAGAGGGCATGACTAGGAAATAGGAAAATCCCATTTGCACTTTAATGAGCAGAGGCTGTGCGTCATGTCAAAGTCATGTAACCACTGTAATTTAAGAGGAAAGTTCATGTGAGATATGTAAATAACTGAGACACTAGCATATACCACATTTGAAGATATATTTTGCCACAAGATCATATACTCATAAGGGAAATCTATATAAATGGTGGGTATGGGGCTGTTCTATCCACTACTGGTTGAGTACTGAAAAGATAAAGACAGGGGCCAATGAGATAACTCAGTGGTAGAACACATGCCTTACTTTCATGAGATCATGAGTTCAAAACCCAGAGAAGGTAGAGCGGTGCTCTGTTCTTACAGTTCCTGTCATTCATTTTATATATATATATAATTTAAAAAGTTACTTAAAAAAAACAATTCAATGGCAGATTGTTTCACTTGCTATCTATAATATAAAAAATAATCAGTCATAACTTCCAATCTGTACTTGCCAATAAATATTTAACAAGTTTTTGATACTAAGATCTTGATAATTTGACCACCGAAGTGATAAAAAAAAAAAGGGGGGACGGGTGTTGGTGCACCTGGTTGAGCGCACATGTTAGAATGTGCAAGGATCTGGGCTCAAGCCCCCATCCCCACTGTAGGGGGAAAGCTTTGCGAGTGGTGAAGCAGTGTTGTAGGTGTCTCTCTCCCTAATTTCCCTCTACACTTTCAACTTGTGGCTGTCTCTATCCAATAAATAAAGATAATAAGAAAAAAGAAAACTATAGGCCTATATCCCTGATGAATATTTTTTTAAATCATACTTTTTTTATTTCCTTTTTTTGTTGTTGACCTTGTTTTGTTGTTGTAGTTATTATTGATGTCATTGTTGGATAGGACAGAGAGAAATGGAGAGAGGCAGGGAAGACAGAGAGGGGGAGAGAAAGATAGACACCTACAGACCTGCTTCACCGCCTGTGAAGTGACTCCCCTGCAGGTGGGGACCCGGGTGCTCGAACCAGGATTCTTAAGCCGGTCCTTGTGCTTTGCACCATGTGCACTTAACCCACTGTGCTACCGCCCAACTCCTCCTGATGAATATTAATGCAAAGATCCTCAACAAAATTTGGCAAATCAAATCCAACATCTTGAGTTGTTTGCTTACCATCAACTATGCCCCACTTCTTAAAAATATTTATTTATTTTCCCTTTTGTTGCCCTTGTTGTTTTTTATTGTTGTTGTAGTTATTATTGTTGTCACTGTTGGATAGGACAGAGACAAATGAAGAGAGGAGGGGAAGACAGAGAGGAGGAGAGAAAGATAAGACACCTACAGACCTGCTTCACTGCCTGTGAAGTGCTTCCCCTGCAGGTGGGGAGCCCGGGGCTGGAACCAGGATCCTTAAGCCAGTCCTTGTGTTTTGTACCACATGCGCTTAACCTGCTGCGCGACCGCCCAACTACCCACCCACTTCTTTTGAGAACAAGAAACTGAATAACCCTCAACTAACTCTTATCTCACTACCACTAGATCAATGTTTTCAATTTTTTAATACAGTAAAAAATACAAAAATTATTTGGAGTTCCAAAGACTATTAGGAAATACTAATAGGATTGCAACCCATGTGACTCAGAAGTAGCTTCTTTTGTTGGTAGGAACCGTTTAGAATGTTCTTGGTTGGTGATGTCATTCAAACATTCTAAATCTTCCTTGAACTTCTGAAGATTAACAAGCTCTCCATTAAATTTTTATTGATGGCACTGATTATAACTACAGAAATTTTGTGTGTTTCTTAGTGACCATTGTTTCATTGCAGTATTGCACTAGTAACAGTTTTTCCTCATAAGTAAATAATTATACTTCAAACTTCATTTTCCCATTAGGCATATACTAGGATACAACCTCATACATTAAAATACTGTTTATTAATGATTCTATAGAGGTTTTTCTAGGGTTTCAAGCCCATTTGTAAGAGGTTCCCATTAAGAATTCAATGAAGCATGGGGACAATGGAAGAGTAATATATTAACACACCAAAAGGCTTTAACTTGCTAACATTTTCCTATCATGTTAGTCTGACAGGATATAAAGAACAAATTGCTAAAGCAGGGACCATAAGAGAAATGAAAGAAGAAGTTTGAGCACATAGGTTCAAATATTTACTACATGGAGAAATTTGTTTACAAAAGCACAGTTACTACTCACATTGCCTACTTTATTCAGGTGCCTCATCTGTTTACTTCTTGTACTTATTTAACATTATATTAAAGTAGAAGAGTTCATGTGAGTCACAAAAGGAAGAATGCTGCTAAAGATGGATATGATAAGACAGATCAGTTTTAAAAACTGAAGAATGTTTATATAGTCTAGTTAGTTCAGAAATATGGCTTCCCAAAAAGAGAAGGACAAATAATGATGACCTCACTTCTAAGTGGAACTTAAGAAACAGGGAGAGAAAGGGAAAACATAAGGTGAAACTTGGACTGGGTGTGGTGTATGGCAACAAAGCTTCAGAATTTGGGGAAAGGAGGAAGGAGAGACTGGAGAGGATGTTGGAATCAGTGGAGGGAGCTCTAGGTAGGGGATGAGAATGTTTTGCAGATACCTGCACAGTGAGACAAGAAATTGTACCTACATGTTAACTGTACTGTTGAACCATTAACCCCCAATAAAATGATAAAAATAAATAATAAAACAGGAATGTGGCTTCCTCATTTAATTCATATGTTCTATATGAATAAACAAATTGTATAACTACTAGTAAATGTTTTTGTCATATATCTTCTAAAATCTATACTAATCATAGCGAAGGCCATTTTCTCTGGTTAAAATAGCACTGAAAGAACATTAGAATTCAATGTCTTAAGAGTGGTTGAGAATGAACTCTCCAATTTGGTCGTCCCTGTTGGCATGAATACTGACCTCACAAATCTCTGCTGACTGGTTGTCCTCTTAGTTTTGGAATGGGCTCTTTTCAAATGGATTGTAACTATTTACTTTTACTGAATACAGTGCTTGATATATAAAAAGTGTGTGACATACATATGTTGACTGAATGAATATAAGAGGACAGAACGAAGAAACTTGGGTTGATGAATTTCCTTACCTCCATGATATTCTTTAGTTTTTTTTTCCCTGAAGAGCATATCTCCCTTATTTTAAAAAGAATCTAAAATGTTAGATGACTTAGCAGCTAAGGTTTAATAAGGAAGTTACATAAAATAATTAGAGAATGGACATAAGATAAGAATAAGCAAAATACTGGAGCTAGGTAGTGGCACACCTGGTTGAACACTCATGTTACCAAGTGCAAGGATTAGGATTAAAGTCCCCAGTCCCCATATACAACAAGAAAGCTTCACAAATGGTGAAGCAGTATTACAAACATCTCTCTTTCTCTTTCCCTTTCAGCTACTACTACCCTTTCAATTTCTCTGTCTCTATCCATAAATAAATAAATAAATAATATTTTAAAAGAATATGAAAAATATTACTACACAGGATTCAAAAACCAGACTAAGAAACATTCAACGGATGACAATAACAGTTAATATCCAATAAGTGTTTCATGTGTTATACTTCATCCTTCAACATACATATCATTTCTTCTTTGCAACTGTATGAGATAAGATAGTATTAGTATTATCATATTACCGATAAGAAAACAGAGGCTAAGAGAAAATGACTAGAGGTCATACAGCTAGTAAACAGAGAAATACAGAAATTCAACTTAGGGAAGACCAGTTTGCAAAGTCAAGAAATGAGGCAAGATATAGACCAGGGCCCATGAGATAGGGCACATGTGCATGTGTCTACAAACTGGGGGAAAATATATACCAAAAAAAATTGTGCAATTGTCTGCAGTGACTCAGTAAGTGCAGCAAACAAGCAGAAAGACCTAAAAAAAAGACACTATAAAGTACTTAGTCAAATATTTTCTATTTTGACCTAGGTACCCTCCTCATCTACTTCTTATCTCACTTCCCTCAATCACTGTAAGTCTAACTGCCCTATAAAGTAAGAACTACAAAAGCTGGATAAAGTCAAGAGACTGGCACACTTTAATGATGTCCCTTTTGATCACTACCAGTGACTCCATCATCTGGGGCCTTACTGAAGGAATCCTTGGATACCCACATAGATAGGGGACTAGACCTCTAACGTATCTATCTCTCCACCATCACTGGTCATCCCCATCAGGAACAATATCACAGACCCTCTTGTGGGCCTCTAAAGGATTTTGCCCTCATTGTAAAACCACAATGATAGAAAGTGCCCCACTCTCTGAAGGGAGGATCAGTCAACATACTCTGCCATTTGAGGAAGAATGTTCCTAAAATGAGTGCAGCCTAGAATGTTCCTAGCTGTGACCATGGAATGTTACCTCAGACTGACAGGGATGCAAAGGTTACACAAGCTCCTGTGCTACATATGAACAGACATGGGCCCTAGTTGGTTAACGGTATTCATGTATTTTCCCCATATTTGGGAGCTACTCTCCTCCCTAATCCAGGTTTCTAGACTTATTCTCCACTCTGATGCCATTTCCCCAGACAATACTCTTAACCCATTTGCATGTTAGCTATTGGGTTCAGGCAAATATTTATAAAGTCCTTGGAATACACCTGAAATAGACTTCCTAGCATCTTCCAACATGAAGAGCTCAAATTTCATCTGCTATATTCTTATGTTTAGGTTCCTGATTATTAAACAATTTGTTCTGCTTTATTTCTTAGTTCTTTTCAGCCACCAAGTTGCAGGTGCTACCATGATGCCAACCTGACTTCCCTGGGCAGATGACCTCACCAGTGTGTCCTGGAACCTCACCTCTCCAGAGCCCTGCTCCACTAGGGAAAGACAGAGGCAGGCTGAGGGGGGGGGGGGTATGAATCGACCTGTCAACACCCATGTCTAGCAGAGAAGCAATTACAAAAGCCAGACCTCCCACCTTCTGCTTTTTGGTCCATATTCCCAGAAGGATAAAGAATAGGGAATCTTCCAATGGAAGGGAAGGGATATGGAACTGTGGTGGTGGGAACAGTATGGAATTGTACCCCTCTTATCCTACAATCTTGTCAATCATTAGTAAATTAGTAAATCACCAATTAAGAAAAAAGAGGCAAGAGAAGATATTCTGAGTTAAAAAACATTTGTGGAATTAATTTTAAATATGCTGCAGTGTATGTTTCCCTGGCTCAAAAGAGATTATGCTGCTTTTGTCCATGAGTCCTCAAACAATCCCTCACCAGAACCAAACATATACACATATGACTTTAATCTGCTCTGGAACACTAACCCCAACAGCCAAGTAGGATAGAAAAGAGAGAGAAAATCATAGTAAATGGGCTACAGCATAGCATAGCTAAATTATATAACTTCAGGGCTTGGTTCTAATATCAGCTTAGGCTATAACGAGAAGTTGTTTTAGTCTTCACTCCATTTTAAATAGTTTAGTATGCCACTTATATTTCCTTTAGGTCAAAGAGGCTAATGATAGAAATATTTACCTTTTATCCTAACTTTCCATTATGCATTTTCATGGGTCAAGTCTCTCCAGGGTATTAGTGTCCTCTTGAAAAATTATTGTGCCCTACTTTCTTTTTTTATTTTTTTAAATATTTATTTATTCCCTTTTGTTAGCCTTGTTTTTTTATTGGTGTAATTATTATTGTTATTATTGATGTCTGATGTCATTGTTGTTGGATAGGACAGAGAGAAATGGAGAGAGAAGGGGAAGACAGAGAGGGGGAGAGAAAGACAGACACCTGCAGACCTGCTTCACCGCCTGTGAAGCGACTCCCCTGCAGGTGGGGGGCTCGAACTGGGATCCTTACACCGGTCCTTGCGTTTTGTACCACCTGGACTTAAACCCCTGTGCTACCACCCGACTCCCTAAACAATGTGTCCTATTTTCTTTTTGGTATTTATATTCACACACAGTGTGTGCGCATGTGTTTATGTGTGCGCACATGCATATATTATGGTCAAGATAGCATGTCATATCATTTAAGAAATACATCTCAGAAATGACTTGGCATCACATTATGTACTAATGCTTCTTACCTTGAACCTTAAAACATATCACAGCAACCCACAACGACCCTGGGTCCATGCTCCCAGAGGGATAGAGAATGGGAAAGCTATCAGGGGAGGGGGTGGGATATGGAGATTGGGTGGTGGGAATTGTGTGGAGTTGTACCCCTCCTACCGTATGGATTTGTTAATTTATCCTTTCTTAAATAAAACAAACAAAAACATATCATAGCAACCACTACATGAACCTGTTTTTTTCTTAAATGTGCATTTTAATTTGCTTATGCTAGTATTGACATATCTTCTTGTATATTAATGTTTACATATAAATTCATTATATGACTTTAATGACAGTGAACAGAGTTTTATATGAAAAGGAGAAAGGGAGAGAAACCAGTGTACCTCTCTGGCACATGCAAGCCCAGAGATAGAAATGAGATATCTAGGCATGCAATTACTATACTCTACTATTTCCCTACCTGATTGAAACTGATTTATTCCTCCCCCCCTTCCTCCATCCTTTTCTTCCTCCCACATAAAGACAGAACGAGATTGAAAGGAGGGGGGAGAGAGTGAGATACCTGTAGCACTATTTCACTGCTCATAAGCTACCCCCCCCCCACACACACACACAGGTGGGGACTGGGAGCTTGAACCTGGGAATTTGAGCACCATAATGTGTGCTCTCAAGTAGGTGTGCCACTGCCAGACCCCAGAACTTCTTTCTTAATGCTAAGAATTGATAAAACTTGGTGGTTTGAGTGGGGGCACACCTAGTAAAGCATACATGCAACACTGCACAAAGACCTGGATTTAAGACTCCTAGTTGCCCCCCTGCAGTGGGGGAAGTGCCACAAGTGGTGAAGCAAGGCTGCGGGTATTATCTCTCTCCCTCTCAATTTCTATCTGTCTCTATCTAAAATAAAATTTAAAAAAAAATGTAAAAAAGTGATAAAATTTCCTCTGACTACAAAAGCAGAACATCATCGGGCTTATTTTATTACAAACCACTGAACACACACACACACACACACACACACACACACACACACACACACACACACACACACACACTCTGGTAGAAATGTTTTAGTAGTCTTAAAGAAAATTGACTACTATACTTTCGAAAATTACCTTTGATAGGTCCCTAAAGTTTCCTGGAAGAGTCAAGTCCAATTCTTCTGATTCATAGTTTGTTAACACCCATGGAAACACAGGATACTGGTTAAGATCATTGTATGTCCGTCCTGATAAAGAAAAAGAGAAAAGAAAATGTATACACACTAATTATAAAATGCTCCTAAACTTGATAAGGCAACTATTATTGTATTTTTGAAAAGGAATGGATTTGTTGAACTATCCTTTTGCTTAATCAAAAGCATTTTATCAGTAATGAGTTTCATGTGAATTCACTCCATAAGAGATGAGTCACTTTTTGAACATTAGCTGCAGTAGGAACTAATAGCTAGAAGTTCTTTTGATCAAAAGAATATTTTATTTCAGACTCAAACCCATTTCTTGACCTTCCTTACAGGTAGCTATGGACATATGGCTTGGTTATAAATTATCGAATGCAAGTAGAAGTGACATGCGTCCCCTTCAGGCTCTGCAACTTGGCCATTCTATTTTCCACTAACTACTGATAGGATGAAGGTGATTCTTCTACCTTGGAGACAGAACCTTGCTGACTACAGTCCCTGAAAATAGCTATGGAACAAGTCACCTTGTTCACCTGAATGCTTGCAGATTATTTGACAGTATACACTAGATATCAAATTGTCAACATACAGAACACTATCAATAATGAATTTAGGAAAACTTCATGTTACTACAAGTACTCTAAAGACAGTATGAAAAACAGATAACAAACATACTTTTTTTACTCTTGTAAGTTCATGAATTTTCTTTTCTTTTTCTTTTTATTTATCAATGAGAAAGATAGGAGGAGAGAGAGAGAGAAAGAACCAGACATCACTCTGGTATATGTGCTGCTGGGGATCGAATTCAAGACCTCATGCTTGAGAGCCCAATGCCCTATCCATTGCGCCACCTCCCAGACCACAGTTCATGAATTAATTTTCTTTTGCATTATGTTGTTTCAGTTTAATGGAGAGCTGTTAGATCTCACATTGGGTTTGCTGTTTCATTTTGACAGAATGACTATTTCAGGTAAAGAACTGAGACATTGACTGTAGCAAATTTTAGGAAGAGCACAGCACCAGCTCATTCTCACAAATGGGCACTGAAATAAGATGAAATTAAGAGGCCCATTACCAAAAGCGGGATACAAAGGAAACTTCTTCTGGACAAGATGTTTTTAAATAAAAATATATTGGTAGTGGGTGCAGCATGGAACTGATACCCTATAGTCTAAAACTCTTTGCAAACCACTAAAATAGTCTGTAAACCACTATTACATCACTAATAAAAAATAGTAATAAACATGCTATGATCTGATCATGGCTAACTTTCTGAATTTTCATTTCCATTCATACAAAAGAGCTGTTTTGTCAACTTTAAAGATATATATTTTATCTAGGATGCCACAATGCATTAACAATAATATAGCTACATTATCTTGCATGCTGTCAAGAACTGACATTAGATAATACCTACTCTTGTGGCAATTGGTACCTGTGATTGTGAAATTAAAAAAGCAAGACCAGGCAGTGGCACACCTGGTTAAGTGCACACATTACAGTGCACAAGGACCCTGGTTCAAGCCCCTGATCCCTACCTGCAGGAGGAAAGCTTCATAAGTGGTGAAGCAGGGCTGCAGGTGTCTCTCTGTCTCTTTCCTTCTTTATATTGGGGGACAGAGGCTAGCATAGCAGGTTAATCACACATGGCGCAAAGCACAAGGATCAGCCTTTGAGCCTCGGCTCCCCACCTGCAGGAGGGTTGCTTCACAGGCGGTGAAGCAGATCTGCAGGTGTCTATCTTTATCTCCCCCTCTGTCTTCCATTCCTCTCTCGATTTCTCTCTGTCCTATACAACGACAACAACAATAATAATGGCAACAGCAACAATAAACAAAAGGGGAAAATATTTTTTAAGAAAAAAATTAAAAGAGTAAACCACAGGGGGTTGGGCAGTAGCACAGCGCTTTAAGCGTACATGGCGTGAAGCACAAGACTGGTATAAGGTTCAAGCTCCTGGCTCCGCACCTGAGGGGGTGAGGGTGGGGTTGGGGTGGGGGTGCTTCACAAGCTGTGAAGCAGGTCTGCAGGTGTCTATCTTTCTCTCCCCCTCTCTGTCTTCCCCTCCTCTCTGTCCTATCCAACAACAATGACAACAATAATAATAACTACAACAATGATAAAAATAAACAAGGGAAACAAAAGGGAAAAAAAAATAGCCTCCAGGAGCAGTGGATTCGTGGTGCAGGCACTGAGCCCCAGCAATAACCCTGGAGGGAAAAAAAAAAGAAAAGCAAACCATAATCTAAGGATTAAATCTGCTACTGTAAACATTAAACTAATTAATTTGTTTGGTGACTATTTTGTGTTTATATGATCTTCAGTTTGCAACAAAATTATAGTTTCAAATCTATAAGTGGAACACACACACACACACACACACACACACACACACACACACACACGGAATGTTCCTTTCACTTTGCATTTCCTTGAATGAGGCAAGAGTAAGGTTAGGAATGCCCCATTAATCTCTGACTAAAGTACTCACAGACATGTGAGAATTTCTGTGTGTTACTGTTTACTTGTTTTCCCTTCCACTATATTCAGATAGTCTATATTCATGTTTGGTCTGGGTGTGCACTCTTTTCTCTTCTTCTTTTTTAACCTGAATTGGCACATACTGCTTGAATATGCATATGACAAAAATAGGATCAAATGAGTCACATTTTTAAAGATGAACAAACATAAGCCAAGTACAGAAGGAAACTTCCAGAATAATTTCTTTCAAGGATGAGGGTTATGCAAAAGCAAAGTATATGTCAAAGAGAATGACATGAAAACAAACATTAAACCTGAAGCTAGAAAGTCCTGCCAGTGAGTGCATCTGTTTTATAAGCCTATTGTGTACAATAATGTCAATGGAAATAAACAAGAATCTGGGGCCTTCATTAAAATATTTTTGTACATGAAAATGTTCTATTCAAGTAGCATCATTTAAAAATAAAATGTGCAAAATTATAAAAATTATTATGGTAGTCTAAGCACATGTTAATCCAGGACACCTGATTGCTCTGAGTCTTTTTTCTTTTTTTTTTAATATTTATTTTATTTATTTATTCCCTTTTGTTGCCCTTGTTGTTTTATTGTTGTAGTTATTATTGTTGTTGTCGTTGGATAGGACAGAGAGAAATGGAGAGAGGAGGGGAAGACAGAGAGGAGGAGAGAAAGCTAGACACCTGCAGACCTGCTTCACCACCTGTGAAGCGACTCCCCTGCAGGTGGGGAGCCGGGGTTCGAACCGGGATCCTTATGCCGGTCCTTGTGCCTGAGTCTTTTTTCTAAACAAGGAAATATCCAAAAAGTCGAGGTTGGCTGGGCAGTTATTTCTGGAGTTAGAACTGGGGCTGTGGCATACTCAGAACATTACCATTATCTGTGTTACCATTCTACTTGAAGATCTGTAGGCTTAAATTAAAAATAGGTCTCTAAGTATATAGGTATATATCACTCGAAATTTTTAATGCTATTTATAGGATATATTTATATTAATAATTAACACTTTTGTAATTATTTTAAAATATTCTCATAGATTTTTCTAATATACATTAAGGAAGAGCTATCAAAACAAAATTTAAAAGCCATTTCTCATTAACTTAGTATTTAAATTTGTTATTTGAATATTAAGATAAGAAAAATAGAGCCAATACTTGAATACACTTGCTTTCAAATACAATTTTTTAATTTGTTATTGGGTAGAGACAGAGAGAAACTGAGAGAGAAGGGGGAGATAGAGAGACAGAGAGACACCTACAGACCTGCTTCACCGCCTGTGAAGTGACTCCCCTGCAGGTAGGGAGCCTGTGGCTCGAACCGGGATCCTAACCGGTCCTTGCGCTTTGCACCATGTGGGAAATTATTTTTTAAACAAGGAAAATGTACACAGGTTATTTTTTGAAGAAAATTAGAGAAAACAGTATTTAAAAACATACAAAATGACTGATGCCAATAGATTATGGATCAATATCTTTCCTGCATTTTTTTAATAATTAAACTTTAATAATTTTCAGAAGGTCCTACTGAAATATATGCTAAGGAAAAGTTATCTTTGGAGTTATAATATATTAGAACATCATTTAAATGCTACTAAATACAATGAAATTTAAAAGTAAGTGTACTAACAAAAATTCCCACAGAAAAGGTGAGCAACATAGACAACAAATGTATAGGTTATTTGTACTAAAAAATGCACAATTTACTTGAAAATCACATAGCTAAAAGAGAATGACTAAGTGGTATTATGGATTTTGCATTTGTAAGTTCTAGACATGGATTGGTTTGTTTTATTGAATGCCTTGTGAAACAAAAAATATTGCTTATTAAATTAACAACAAAAAAAAGAGGTATTACCAAAACAATATCTGGCTCTGATATCCCTAGGTACATGTTTATCAACATTTTTTTCCTTCAATTTAAATGAAATTTAGTCGAATGTAAAACACTAATCCCCCAATAATGGAAAAAAATTTTTAAATGAAATTTAGTAAATAATTTCATCCTTTAATTGGTAGGGTTATTTCCTTGCCTAGCAGTGGCTATGTGCACACTATTTTTTGATTAACCATGCTTATAGAAATTTATCTTAGAAGATGAATTTTAAATATTGCAAGCCTATGACACTAATCTACTCAAACAATAAAAGTGAAGCACAGTAAATGAGATCTCAGAAACATGGATATGTTTCTTCATTAAAAAAAACCTTTTTAATTAAACCATCCCATTTAATGTTTTTATATGGCACTTTAGTTTTGAAGGTAAAGTGATATAGAGACAGCTGACAAAGAAATTATAACTGCAATTCCTTGGTGAAAATGTTAATGACAGCAAAATATTGTTTAATTAGATGATTGCAGCATCTGGATTAACACTCTTTAAGAGCGATGTTCCTGTGCTTGTCTGCGTCTTCACACTTTACAGACATTTTGTCATCTCTAGGTCATTAGGAAAGAATTTTTAATGATTTTTCTAGAAGCAAGCAGTTCAAGTTACATCTAATTAGATGACAATAATAAGCCCAATACATGCAGTAGCTAAATATATACATAATTAACCAGGGAGTGCTTGTTCATCACAGAGTGAAAAAAAAAAGTGGAAAATGCTAAACAGGAGAAAAAGGTTGGGGAAGTTATGCTGAATTCATTAGCTGATCATATGAAAAATAACTCAAAACCTTTTTGAAAAATCCTCAAACCTAATAGGATCACTTACATGAACCTATGTTAGCAGTCATTCTGATATATAATTTTTTTTTTTTAGAAAGAATGCCAAATTTAACAACTTGTTCATCCCATTAACTAACCAGATATGTGGCATAAGTTAGGTTCTATTTTTCATAACACAATGGGCAGAAATCAGGTCAACACTGAGAAGTAGAGATTGAAATGGTATTCTAAGCATCATTACAATTCTTTCACATAATCATCCAAAACTTAATGTTCTTTGAAAGTAAGAAGCAAAACCCTTGCTTCAAAATATTTAAATAATAATGACATAGTATGACTTTTAGAAAATCATGTATTCAAAGAATATTGCATGAAATGAACATAAACTTGTAGACTTATATGTATAATAGGTTCTCAGCGTTAAACTACATACAGAAACAGAAACTAAGGAAAATTACAAACACGTAATGTGATATTTATGACCAGATTAATAAGCAATTTAGTTTTCGTGCTTCTACTTTTGCATATTTTCATTTTTGATAGTATTTATTAAACTTATAAACAGGACTAAATTAAGGCCAGAAAAACTATTTATAAACTTTTAGGTGTTTTGTTTAAACTAGCTCCCCTTAATTTTTGACAAACTTTTGCTAGTATGCAACTTATTTTCACTAAACTTATATAGTAAAATGTGTATTTACTTGCAATTATGTATGTACATGCATCACAAGAGATTCTAAAACTTTACTAGGACACCGTGCATTATAAAATATCTTTAGATAGGAGAAAAACAAAACTAGTCAAATGAGAGCAAATATGAGGTTAAGAACTAGATAGCAAGAAACGGATCACAAACTATAATTCATATTTCATATTAGTGCTCCAGATAGGAATGACATGTGAGCATAAGACAGTAACCAAATGTTTATTACAGAATAAAAATTTAAAAACATGAGCTTATTAAGTAACAAGGGCCTATATGTTTTTAATTATTTTTTTGTCTTTTGTTCATTACACATTTTAATTGACTCCTTTAAAAAGCACCCAAGGGTCACTGGATGTTATTATTAAGAGAAAAATGCCATATATGTAGATAAGACATTAACTGAGGATTATTTCTCATCTCTGATAATCCTAGAGCCTACTTACTTTAACCTATGGCTCCTAGTGCATTATGGTGCTGGGGGACCTATGCTGGGGATGAACACATTTTTGCACATTTTTAAATTCTTAAAAAAAATAGTGGCCTATATGCTTACAATGTCTTCAAATAAAACTGACTCCAATGATTCAAAAGAGAATAAGATGACACTTTAAGTTTCTCCTATTTATAATATTCATACTCTGACAAAGTAATCCAAATACTGACCTAACCAGAAAAATTAATGTCTGTTCTTTTCAGATACAGCTTTTAGGAGGAAGGGATCCAAATGTTATCTCTATCCACACTGAACTCTTTCCAGAGTTATATAAGAACAGAAACCTGCAGGAAGCAACAGGATTGATGTGGATAGTGATTTTAGGTGGTTGTGTATCATACTGTGGGGTATATATCTAACATGGGTAAAGTCAATGGGAAAGGATAGAGACAGTAGAGTCCCTTAGAACACAAAACTGTATAATCTTCCATGTATAGGATAGCAAGAATCCCATCTTAGAACAGCAAAATCATTTAACATGAATGCCAGTTGGACTGGTAGCTGAACTAAATGGAAATATAATACTCTGTCTTACAGTTTTACATACAACTCCAAATAATAAGTGCAGAAAGTGGAAGAATCACATGCCCATCTATGACATATAGATATCACAAGAATGGATAATGTAAAGACACAGGGACTACAAAAAATACTTCCGAAAAAATTGAAGATAATATTATATTAAAAAAAAATCTGACATGGATCCATGTAGCTAAAAATAGTATGCTGCAAAGCAAGAAGAAAAATTTAATAGGTTTGAAATCCCTTTCAATTTGGGGAGAAAAAACATGTGAATCTTAAAAGAGGTTAATAATAATGTAGATTCTGGGTAGAAGCTATGCTGACAAATATAAACAGTGGATGATAAATGAGAAGTAAATTGAGTGAAATTCCTCTAACATGTAAGTGATTAAAAATGACTCCTATTTTAGTTCAATACAAAAGAAATATGCTATATTTTGGAGGGCTTAAAATTAACATTTCCCTTTAAGTGAATTAATATGTGTCTCAATTTTCTAAATCACTAAAAAACAGTGAGATTTATTGATATGGCTAGAGTAAAGCAAATCTATTCAAGAAGCAAGAAAAAATTAAATAGTAGAATATAATGAGATTATATAAGACAAAGCAGGTTATTACAACAGACAGAAACAAAGTAAATGTGGCTACTGAAAGACAGCCAGAAGTACTTTTGAATCTAAGGGAGTTAAAAGTCAAAACTCCACTTGTGACCTAAAGGTAGTAAATCTAGGTTCCTGTTTCTCTTATTTTTTAAATTGAAGGTTATGCCTTTTCTGGTACATATGTCATTTATTTAAGGATACTAATGAACTTAAGTTCTACACATTCCAGATAGCTAACTGTATTCTATCTATACATGTAAAATAATACATACTTCATAGCATCATATGTTTCTCTTTATTTACTATATATTCCAGATACTTTTGAGGCAGTAGTGAATGGGTTTATGATACAAATGCTATATGGACAGTGATAATGAATATATATGAAACAATGACATCAGGGACCCATAGGTACACAATGGAGATGTATACAAAAATGTAATATTCTATATATTGAATAAAAGAATCCTTTGGTTTTACCTCTAAAGCTCTATTCTCAAAAATATTAACATTACAATATGTATTAGATAGATAAAATGTAAAAACATTTCAAAGAACATTTTTATGACTCTTGTCCACTTACTACACATATCTAAATGCTTACTGAATATATACCTGTAGCACTCATAGCACATATTCAGTATTTGAAATAGATTTGCTAACTTTTTTCAACATGAAGACCCCAAATATCATCTGTTGTCTTTTACTTTTAGATTCCTGATTACTAAACAATTTGTTCTGTCTTATATCTTAATGGTTTTCAGTCACCAAGCTGCAGATGCTACCACGACACCAACTTGACTTCCCTGGGCAGATGACTTTAAAGGTAGAAATAGGCATGGTGGGGTTGGTGGGGGCAGAAGAAAAATATGGATCAACTTGTAATGCCCATGTCCAGCAGAGAAGCAGTTACAGAAGCCAGACCTCCCACCTTCTGCTCCCCATAAAGACCTTTGGTTCATATTCCCAGAGGGGTAAAGAACAGGGAAACTTCCAATGGAGGGGAGAGGAAATGGAACTCTGGAGGTGGGAATTGTATGGACTTGTACACCTCTTATACCATAATCTCGTCAATCATTATTAAATCACTAGTAAAAGGAAAAAAGAGTTTCCCTTTTCAGCAGTGATTCAGAAAGCAGGGCCCTCAATTAGTGGTCCTGAGCATTTTTATATAAGAGAAATAATCTAAGGTATGCATATACACTCAAGAAGTTATTTAAATTAACTGAATCATAAAAAGATTATGGATAGCTTGATTTAAAAATAAAATCTCTGGAATCCAGGTAGTAGCGCTGTGGGTTAAGTGCACCTGGTGCAAAGCACAAGGACCAACCTAAGGACCAGGTTCGAGCCCTGAAGCAGATCTGCAGGTGTCTATCTTTCTCTCTTCTCTTTTGTCTATCTTTCTGTTTTCTCATCCTCTCGATTTCTCTCTGTCCTATCCAACAACAACAGCAATAATAATAATAATAATAATATCAACAACAGTGATAAACAACAAGGGCAACAAAAGGGAAAAAATAGCTTCCAGGAGCAGTGGATTCGTAGTGCAGGCACCAAGTCCCAGGAATAACCCTGGAGGGAAAATAATAATAATAATAATAATAATAATAACAACAACAATAAATAAAATCTCTGTGATTCAATGTGATAAGGACTTTTGGAGCTTAATTTAGGAAAAAAATGAAAGAAGTAGTCAAATTCCATAAGTTTTACTTATAAGTTTTCATAAGTTTTACTTCACTGAAGCAGAAGAAAAAGAAAGCCACTACCTTCTTTTAATTTATCCAGGCTGATGTCAGTTACTCAATATTCAGATAGGTAATCTGATTTTATATTTTTAAAAGATTTAAAAAAATAACCAAAAAACAAACAATGCTGTAACCCAATCATTGCTGTAATAAAGGTGACATTTGTACAAGGCAGAATCCTGTTGTTATTCTCCTGTCTAGCTGCTACTGTTGAGAATGACAAAGTAGTGAAATTACATTTTCCTGTTATTATTTCCAGACACTCTGGCAATAGTTTGTTGACTCTAATAAACCTTCAGACAAAGCTGTCAGCAAAGGAGATGGCAGAAGAAGAACAAGGAAAAGACTCTAACAATAAATGCATCCAAAACCTTGGGACTAGCTTGTATAGTTTTTGATAACATTTAATGTGAATGCTTCAATATTCATAGTAAAGCTGTATTTCAATTCTAAGGAGAAACTGTATCCCATAATATCACATTACCAATGGCTTTGATAAACATAAGCATATTATGAGATTGGAGAGTGAGACGTCTTACCTGCTATAGTATTAAGGAACATCAAATATTCAAAGTTAGAAATTTCCCTTCTTTGCCAACGCTGTGTCATATTGGAAGATTTATAAAGCTGTCGAGGAGTGGCCAGTGATATCCTCCTGGCATGTAAGAAAATAATAAACATAATCTCTTATAATTCATGATTTTCAGAAATGTAATGTCCACTAATATTCTAGTTTAGTATTAACATATTGCTGGGCAGGGGTAGATAGTATAACGGTTATGCAAAGAGAATCTCATGCCTGAGGCCCCAGAGTCCCAGGTTCAATCCCCTGCACCACCATGCTGAGCAGTACTCTGGTAAAATAAATAAATAAATAAATAAACAAATAAATAAATAAATACTGCTTCAATTCAGTGCAAAATAAAAGTTTCTCCTTCTTAGATAATAAACATTTAATTATACATATTATCAATATTTTAATAACTACGTTACAGAGGAGATACATTTAGTGACTAAATGTATAAATAAATCAACAGTAGGACATCTATTTGCATAGTATGGTTGTAAGTGGGTAATTTACAGCTGAAATAAGTAATATTTTCTTTTTCCTATAAGAAATAGGGAAAAATCTTCTGATCTCACACCTACCTCACTATGATGACTACAGATACCACATGTGGGTGTGAAATTATATTCCTAAAATGTTACAACTTCGCAAAACATGATTCAATCACTAATAAAAGAGAAAAAGAGGGTCTGACTGGTAGCACACCTGGTTGAGTGCACACATTCCAGTGCACAAGGACCTGGGTTCAAGTCCCCGTTCCAAACTGCAGGGGGAAAGCTTCAGGACTGGTGAAGCAGTGCTGTATGTGTCTCTCTGCCCCCTTCCCACTCCATCTCCCCCTTCTCTCTCAATTTTTGGCTGTCTCTATCCAAATAAATAAAATAAAGATATTAAATTTTTAAAAAGAGAGAAAACGATAGGCAGAAAAAAGAGTCAAAAATTGTTCTTAAATAAATTTACTCTATTTAGTAATCAAGCTATGTAGTTACTTGGTTAATAACTAATAAGCAGTGAACTCAAACCTTACATAATAAAGGCTGCCACCAAATGTTCACATTACCATCACAGAGTGCAATACACACAGCCTTTACCTAACCATACATAATCTTAACTTTGTACAGTACAAAAATGAGAGGCTCAGGCAGTAGTGCAGCAGGTTGAGCACACATGGCACAAAGCACAAGGACTGGAGTAAGGATCCTGGTTCAAGCCTATGGCTCCCCATCTGCAGGGGGTCACCTCACAAGTGGTGAAGCAGGTCTGCAGGTGTCTATCTTTCTCTTCTTCCTCTGTTTCCTCTCCTCTCTCAATTTCTCTCTGTTCTATCCAACAACAACATCAATGGCAACAAAAACAATAACAACAAGGGCAACAAAAATGTGAAAAAATGGCCTCCAGAACAGTGGATTTGTGGTGCAGGCATGGAAGCCCCAGTGATAACCCTGGAGGCAAAAAAAAAAAAAGAAGAAGAAAGAATGAAAGAAAGAAACTCTTAAAACATGTATAAATTCAGAAGAAGCCCCTAAGAACAGCTTATGGAAATATATCAGGATAACATGTAAATTATAAGCCTTTGAGGTTCAGTATGTAGATATGTAGACAAAAATAACTACAACTATTTCATAAGGCTATTCTTATAAAAGTATGGTAAAGCAACCAAGTTTATAAAATAATTGCTGTTTAAGAAAATGTCTCACAGAGGACAGGCTAGGACACACCTGGTTAAGTGTACATGATTTATCCATGTGCAAGGACAAAAGTTCAAGCCCTGGTCCTCACCTGCAGGTGGTGGTGAAGCAGTGCTGCAGGTGTTTCTGTCTTCCTCCCTATCTCCAGTTTTCATCTTGATTTCCTTCTATCTTTATCAAATTAATGAAAAGAAGAAAGAAAAGGAGAGAAAAGAAAAGGGAAAAAGAAAAAGTCTCATCCTAAGATCTCTATTCTCATCTGCTCTATTCCCACTTTTTGGTTCCTGTTCATTAGTCATTTTGTCCTGCTTTATATCTGACCACATTTAAACCACCAAGTTGCAGATGTTATCATGATTCCATCCTGACTTTCCTGGGTAGACAACCTCACCAATATATCTTGGAACCCTCTTTTTAGGGAAAGATTTTTGAAACAGGCTGGGGTAAGGATAGACCTACCAATACCCATGTCCAATGAAGAAGCAATTAAAGAAGTCAAAACTACCACCTTGGACACCTCATAAAGAATTTTTAAAAATATTTTTATTATCTTTATTTGTTGAATAGAGACAACCAGAACTTTATAGTAAAAGGGAATTGAGAGGGAGAGAGACACCTGCAGCACTGTTTCACCACTTGTGAAACTTCCCCCTGCAAGTGGGGACCAGGGCCTTGAACCTGGGTCCTTGAGCATTGTAACATATGTGCTCAACCAGGTTTGCCACTACCCAGCCCAAAACCATAAAGAATTTTGGTGGGAGAAATAATAAGGGAAGATGACCAGAGGGCTTTGAATTCTAATTCCATCAAGACCCAGAGAGAGAAGAGGAAAAAAAAGATAATCAAAAGTAGTAATGGTGTAGGTGTGACTTAGAAAGGAAGAGAAGGCAGGATCATATAAAAAATGGGGAGGGGACATAAATATAGACAGAGAAATATTAGTCAATATATATCTGCAAACTTGGGAGAACTACTGCAGTCTCCAATTGAGGGAATAGGACACAGAGCTCTGGTGGCTGGAATGGTACAGAATTACAACCCTAGTATCTCCTAATTTTGTAGATCAATATTGAGTCACTAATAAAATAAAAATAAAAATAAATAAATAAATGAACAAGTCTCATAAACTTTTTAAATTCAATCCACCATCTGTGTATCAGGATATTTTCATGGTGCTCCCAGCACAATAGACAAACATAACAGCTCTGTTTACTATATTATTCAGTGTTAATAAACTTAAAATAATATAAAATAAAGATAACAATCAACAGCTTAATAAATTTGTTATAAAAAAAACTGAACTATAATCCCAAAGTAGCAGTGTTTTTACTAAGGTTACCCAGACCCTTCAAGTAGAAGCTATCTAACTACAGTTTCATCTCCCCTAAGGAAGGTAGTTATACTTGTTTAGTGTAGAATTTTCTGGACAAACCAATGAGGTAATCATGTCCTCTTCTGAAAGGAAGATGAAATAATCTACCATGAGACCCTGATTCATTCACTATAATAAGCTCCCCAAGTCTGAATTAATTCCCTTTCCTCTGGAGTAATATTCAGAAATTAAAATAAAATACTGCTTTTTTTCCTTCACTCTAAACATCCACAATTATTTATTAATAGGATATGTGCACCTGTTGGTGCACTACTTGCTAAGCCTTGGAATCACATTCAACACCACGACTTTCATTTCCTGTTACATAT
Organism: Erinaceus europaeus; assembly: GCF_950295315.1. Lineage (NCBI taxonomy): Eukaryota > Metazoa > Chordata > Mammalia > Eulipotyphla > Erinaceidae > Erinaceus > Erinaceus europaeus. The sequence goes on from NC_080166.1 coordinate 113,174,883, forward strand.
TGATTTTTCATGCAGCATTTGTTTTTTCTCATAGAGCCAGCTCTCCCAGCAGTAGTTTCACAGAAATGTCATTGAAAAGCATGCAGTGTTACCTAATGTTGAAACTTAGAATTCAAGCTGAGAGTTCATGGGATTTCTGACAAATGTTGCTAGTGCTCCCCTTAAAAATATAAATGTAATTTTGGCCCATACTCCCAGAGGGATAAAAAATTGGGAAGTTTCTAATGAAGGGGATGGAACACGAAACTCTGGTGGTGGGAACTGTATGGAATTGTACTTCTGTTATCTTAACAATCTTGTTAATCATTATTATATCACTAGTGAAATTTTTTTTTAATGTGCTGGCTGAAGTGCCTCTGCAGTATCTCAGGGCTCTCTGGCACCTAGGTTGGTAATAGTGAGCTTACAACTATTTTTGTCATTCATATCATTTTTTTATGTCATCATGAGTAAATATGTAAATATGAGAGGGGATGAAATGTTAGGGAAAGATGACCGGAGGGCTCTGAATTTCAATTCCATCAAGACCTGGAGAGAGAACAGGAAAAAAGGAAGGACATTTGTAAGTAGCAATGGGTGTAGAAAGGAAAAGAAAGGGCTATAGAAAAAAAATGGACACATACAGGTATGTATATAGATAGTTGTAGAAATAATAGTGAACATCTATCTGTGACCTTGGGAGAAGCACTGCAGTTTCCAATGGAGGGAATGAGGGCACAGTACTCTGGTGGTGGGCATGGTATGGAATTATGCCTGTTATCTCATAATTTTTTAAGTCAATATTAAATCACTAATAAAAAATTCTACTTCTAAAAAAAGATAGTTTTGGGAGTCAGGCGGTGGCGCAGTGGGTTAAGCGCACGTGGCGCAAAGCGCAGGGACCGGCGTAACGATCCCGGTTCGAGCCCCCGGCTCCCTACCTGCAGGGGAGTCGCTTCACGGGCGGTGAAGCAGGTCTGCAGGTGTCTGTCTTTCTCTCCCCCTCTCTCTCTGTCTTCCCCTCCTCTCTCCGTTTCTCTCTGTCCTATCCAACAACAAAGCAACGTCAACAATGGCAATAATAACCGCAATGAGGCTGCAACAACTAGGGCAACAAAAAGGGGGAAAAATGGCCTCCAGGAGCGGTGGATTCATGGTGCAGGCACCGAACCCAGCAATAACCCTGGAGGAAAAAAAAAAAGATAGTTTTGTACATATTAAGAGCTAAAATATGTTAGATGAAGGTAAGGGGGATAAAGGATAAGAAGGGACCTTTTATCACAAATTAAAATGTGAATTAAGATTTTAAAAACAATTATAATAGTAAAGTCTAAAGTAGCACCTTACTAAAAAGTAGTAGTCTGGTCCTAAATTTACAGTTTTGAAGAAATTTCCTAGTTATATGTTTGTCGAAATAGACCTTATTGACTTCAAAAGAATGTACAAGTCTAATGGGTCACTTCACCATAATGGTAAATGGTACAGATTTCATAGTTTAATTTTATGACTCAATGTATTTTACAAATTTATCTGGAATGTAATGTTCAGTGAGTTAAAAGTCTAATATTCAGACTTTTTCCCCAATCTGCCTTTATTTTCACAAAGTTATTAGAGTCAGATTCCTACAGTCTTCTAAAATGCTGGTATATAGCATACTTAGTCTAAAAAGGATGAGGATTTGGTACAGGGTGAGATGCATTGTCATCTATCTTGAGGAAATATACCCTTAGTGACAACAATAATCCTGTAAATAAATTTTTAATAAAGTAATATATATGTATTATATACAATGTACACATATAATATGTTAATATGTAACTTACACAGACTGTAAATATTTTATGTATTATGTATATATAGTGGTTTTGAATTCCTTAACTAGGAATCTTGGTTCATTTTCCTTGATCATTTTTCATCTTGGTCATTTCAGAAGAAAATTAATTTCAAAATATTTCTGACCACCAAAGATAGACCCAAAGTAAAACAAAAAACAAAACCTTGATCCTAATGAGCTCTGATAGGTGTAAATAATGACAACCTTGAGAGAAAGTTGCCATGGTATATTAGATTATGTAATAGTGAAAAAAATTGTGGGCCCTGGGAATGCATTCAGAAAAGCAGTTTATCTGCACGTGCAGAGAAAGGGTCAGTTCTTCCTGCTTAGTACTCTGTCTATAAAATCAAAGTATGTACTGTTTTATTTACTACTATATCCTTAGCATTTAACAAAGTTTGTATCTAGAGAGGTCTATGTCATGACTTGAATTTTTGGTTGAGTGCTTTAAGTGAAAAAAAAATGGCTAAAAAGAGATGTGACACAAAAACAAATTAAAGACTACAATCGTACAAATAAGAAAAAATGTCATTAGTAAATCATTAGGAATGTTCGAGATATTCTATAACAAGTTCTGTACTGGAATGGAACAGTTGGCATGTGATTGACTACTGTAGGATGCTTTTAGAATTAGGAAATAAGATGAAAGTACAATTGCCCTATGAAATAAAAACTCTTAAATATCATAACAAATGGTGACCATTTGAAATAATCAAGTGTGCCTAGTAAGTGAAGAATGTAAGAATGTAACTGTATACAAACTTAGCTATTTTCTCTGTCTAAACAGAAGTAAACTAAACAAGTAACAGTAATGAGTATGCAGTTTTCGATGTTCACCATCATTATGCAGGGATGAAAGTATTCTTAGACCAAAATGAGGTACCTTAACAGAGGACATAAAGTTAATGTTTAGAGGGTAGGCTATTATCCTGGACAAGGTGAATTAATTCATCAGAAATATCTAAATCAATAAAATGGAATAAGAATCAGTTTCAGAATATGGCTGCTTTAGGAAGTAAGCGCAAATGTGAAGACAACTTCTACCATGTGAATTGCAAGCACCTCTGTCTTTCCGTGAGAAACAGAAAAGGTGACTTCTGTGACTCAGAAAGTTGGTTATAGGTACCAAATCTGTGGGCATCTCGATCTTAGACTTCTTAGCTTCTGTAAATAAATATTTATGGCTATAAAGCCACAGTTGTAAGAAAAATCATGTTTATAAACTGAAACTCCAAGTACATAAACTGGCTCATGGAAAGTATTCAGTGAACTGCAGTTATAAACAGTAATCAATTAAAACATCATTCATTAACCTGGCTTTGCTAGCCTGGTGGAAACAGTCCTTTTGTTTTACACCTTTGTTCCCCGAGTGACAATCTGATTTGTTTTTTGATCTGCTTGGTGAGCTAACCCCAAAAAAGAGCCTAAATGGAGGCCCAGTGGTAGCACATCTAGTTAAGCACATATGTTACAATCACAAGGAATTAGGTTCAAGATCCCAGTCACTTGCAGGGGAAAAGCTTTGCAAGTGGTGAGACAGTACTGCAGGGAGCCCTTCCCTTCCAACTTCTGACTCTTTCTATTCATTAAATAAAGATAATTTTAAAAAGAGTCTAAATGACTTATAAAGTCAACTAATCTGGCAATATACCTGCCTTAAAACAAAGACATACACACACACTGGTGTGTGTACTCATAAGACATGTTGCAAAGATATTCTTCCCATTTTATAGCAAACCAGTGTGCCATTTCTCTTGCTTCGTGTGTTATTTATTTTTCAAATACTATGCGCTGAGTTCATGCTCAGGATCAGGCTTTGTTACTGTTCTCCAGTCAGTAAGTAGTAAGTCTCAGCTGAAATTCAAGGTTTCTCCTCCTTCTTCTCCTCTCCCTCCTATTCCTCCTCCTCTACTTCCACTCTGCTCCCCCCACCCCCCGCTGAGTCTAAGGCCAACTATGACAGAAAACACACAAAACTGAGTTTCTGAGAATAATTTTAGGAACTGACAATGTTTGGAGTCTTTTGGTGAAAAAAGTAAGAATGACAAAAAATACTAAAACCCAAACTGCTGAATATCTGTTTTGTTTCCAGTTTTTCTATCAAGAATAATAATCCACAAAAAAACCAAAGAAAAGGCAAATATAATTGAAAGGAAAAATATTCATAGTAGATAAGGATGGCAATAAAAGAATTTCTGCTTGGCTTGTCTTAAATAAATTTAAGTCCAGAAATGCCCAAGCGTATGAAAAAAGCCACTTTTTTTTTTTTTTTTTAAGAAAGCCCTACTGGTAGTCTTAGAAAAATCATGATCATCAAGAAAGATGCCAGGAGACAGAAGATTGTCTTTTTTTTTTTTTTTTTTTTTTAAGGAAAAAGAACTATTTGTGAGTTTTAAATGTCAATTCCTGAAAATGTTCCTGACTGAGGAATAAGAATTTGGGAAACAAAAGTAAAGATTACTATGAGTCAGTTTAGAATCAAAAAAAGAAGTCTTGGAAAACTAACTTCATTTTCTTTCTTTTTTTTTATTAAATGCACTTTTGCTTTTACATATATCTTATATAAGTACTTCATTATCGGTGAGTGTCTTAATTTAATCTTGTCATTCTACTAGCAAATATATTGAGCATGTGCACACGTGTCAGTGAATCAAGTCTTCCGCTGTAAGCTTAATTGGAGAAGAGAAATGTTGCAATACAAGTAGACTCCAGTTGAATTGCTCTTTATCAAAGCCCTCTGCAATTAAGCACTGTGCTAGGTGTTGTAGATTAAAGCTAAATAAACTACAGTCCCTGCCTTTTAAATGTCTGTAGCCTATTTAAGGGAAGATAGACACAGATTACCTTTCCTTGCCATCCATGCACTGCTCTGGACTCACTCCCATATGGAAGAAATGATTTGTGTGTGTTTGCTATCTATTATTTCTTGACAAGAGAAAGCCAATTATAGTAGCTTGTTCAGGAAGTGGTGAGGAGTTCAGAGGTGTATTTTTCTTTAAATTCTAAGGGATTACTGAGCTAAACCAGCAAACTCATGGCCTTTTCCCGGTGGTTAGGTGACGGAAGGGGACCATTCTGCTCAAAGGGACCTGAGATAAAGACTGCTGGAGGTTTCTGAGAAATATATTTACTCTACACCACACACACACACACACACACACACACACACACACACACACACACTACAGACACACACACACACACCCTACAGACACACACACACACACCCTACAGACCTTCAAAGACAAAGCCATTACACTTTTCCTGTTTTAATACAGTTTAATGGTGTAGTGTTTGATAAAGCATGAAAACGAGGCCAGCCAAGAGCCCTGAAATCACTGAACCTCTGAATCAATACCCCAGCAACATCTGAACTCCAGATCTTTGTTTTGTATTAAAAACAAAAACCGAAAAGAAAAAAAGAAGAGGAGGAGGAGGAGGTGAAAAAGGAGGAGTAAGAAGAGGAAGATGAAGAAGAATAAGGAGAAGGAGAAGTAGGAGAAGGAGAAGAAGGAGAACTATTGCTTAAGTCCCCTTTTGTGAGGTATTCAGTTACCTGGGAGTTCAAAATTCACAAGCTGATGCTAGTGACACACATTACTGTCTTCTATTTAGACTAGCATTTTTCAATAAAATAATATTTCATAATGTGCTTATGAAATACCAAGATGAAAGAATCAGGAAATGGTTACAGCCATATCAACAATTAATGATCACTGATACCTATAACATGAATGAAGAAGCATTTTAATAGCATTTATATGAACAATTTATATGCCCTTATACAACAATTAATCACATACATGATGAGACTTTTGGTATGTTTTTTATTATCTTAAGGAATAATGTTAATTATGTGCTAGCTGTGATATAAAATCACTTTTTTTCACTGATGGAATATTTTTATTAGTGATTTTAATAATGATTAACAAGATTGTAGGATAAGAGAGGTACAATTCCCACCACCAGAGTTTTGTATTCCATCCCCTCCATTGGAAGCTTACCTATTCTTTCTCATTGATGTGTGTTAAATAAAATTATATCCTAGTTGTTTTATCATTTAACATAGCTGTCTATGTAACTTCTTTCCCTACAAACAATCTGCACAGGAAAAAAAAACTTCAGTTCTCAAAACAACTATAGTGGTATATTTATATATCTATTTCTGTCATGCTAAGGCTGAAATGCTAACAAACCATAATGCTTGATACGATATAATTACCTGGCTTGTGGCAAACCATAGCTGGTTCCTACTCCAACCCGAGGCAAACTATAGACAACTTTTTTTACTGTTGCTTGATCAGGGAAATTAAACATAACTGAAGCTGCGGTAAGAAGAAAAAACATAATTTAGAAAACCACAGGAGAACTAACCATCAATTTCAGAAATCATTTTCAAGTGTCTATCAAAAATTATTTGGAAAGGTAATGAATTTTCATAAAACAAAGGTCTGCATTCTATTTAGCTATCTGTGACAAACCCATGATTATCATTTTCAAGGAAATGAATTCGTTTTGCTTTAGCAAGGATATATCAGAGAGGAATCAGGCAGGGAAAAATCAAAACAGTATCATAGCATATAAAGGAATAACACTTAACTATGAGCACTTTTTTTTCCCCCAAAATATTTGAGGACTTACTTCGGTTTGCCATAAATACTTCCAAAGCAGTGTTTTGTAGAAGATACCGTCTTGAAAATACAGCTCGTATCTCGCTGAACATCCATTTTCCATGAAGGCCTTCGGTGTATGCAAGAACCTAAAATGAACAGTTGAAAGGGAGGTGTCAATCAGTAACATGTGCCTAATTCTCAGTCTGAAAATATCGCAAATGATGCTGTATAAGAGTCAGTAAATTAGGGATTATCTTCCAGAATGTATGATACATCACAACATTGCCCATCATTTTATTATGTATATTTGCAGAATTTCCACCTTCCTAAATTTTCTTAGCTGACTCTGAGGAAATGGAAGAAACAGAAAATGTTATATATCCAAGGTGATCGATAGATCCTGTGATTTAAAACTGAGATTATACTGTTTGTTCTTGCATTTAATCAGTTTAATCAGGTTAATCTTTTCTACTATCCTCATTGCTCCTTCTTCCTTGCTCAACAGAAGTTCAGTTGTCCCTGAAAGTTCACTTGCTTCACATTAGGTGGTGGAGTATGATTTGATCTAAGCCCGAGATTAGCAAAACAGTTTTTGATAAAATACCAAAGAGTAAACATCTGCAGCTTTATAAGCCAAAGGGCCCTAATCACAACTACTCAATTTTAGCACTGTAGTATGCAAGCATTCACTGTCAATGCATAAATGAATGAGTGTGGCTGGTTTCCAGCAGATCAAGAAGGTTGATCTAATTTTGGTCTCAGGAATTTAGCATACTTTACATCAATCATGACACTGCTATTCCTCTTTCCCAAAGTCCCTTGTATGTATGTGTAAAGATGTTTGATCTTATACCCGCTAATGACAATAATAACAAGATCTGTTAGGAGTGTTTTAGAAGAGCTGATAAAATAAGTTATATATAGTTGGCACATTCCTTTCACATCCTTGCTCAAATAGAATTGTAATAGCAGGCTCTAAATCCATAATTGTGTAACTATGACAGGAAGGCAAAAGAAGTCAGACAGAGCTTAGCCTCAATACTGAATTTCGGAAATAGTCTCAGCAGTTGCCTATATTTGGACATCTTGTTATATGATACAGATAAATTATATCTAGTAAGCCACTGAAATCAAATCTGCAACAAGCACATTTCCTCCTGAGGTCCCAATGCAGACTAGCAATATATAAAAACATTTTCTATTCATATTGGTATAGTCTGTATCACTTACCACCCTTATATTTGCTTTGGCAAAAAAAAAATGGAAACTTTTATTACTGAGTTTGACATACATAATATTCCTTAAGTTTTCAAAATAAAGTCTGCATTCCCTCTTACATTTCCTTTCTCTATTATACATATATGAATACATACACATGTATGAATCCTAAATATATATTCTACATAAGAATTTTCAGCTTAATTGCATTTTCTATTTCCCTGATACTGTTTTTATTAGTGATTTAATACTGATTCACAAAATTATAACAGGAGTATCCTCACCATTCCCACCTCTAGAGTTCTGTGTCCCCATTCCCTTTTTCTCTAGACACTGGGAAGTTCTTGGGGACAATATGACATCTATTTAAATCATGGCACATTTGGATATTCGAGTCAGACAGCTACACATGTGAACCCTGACTTTATTGATTACTAACTATAGGACTTTGACAAAATTATTTAACCTTCACCTAATTTTCATCATCTGAAAACCAGAACAGAAGGCATGGTGGTGGTATACCTGATTAAGTGCACACATTTCCATACCTAAGGACCTGGGTCCAAGACCCTGCTCCCCAACTGCAGGGGGGGAAGCTTCAGGAGTGGTAAAGCAAGTATTGCAGGTGTCTCTCTGAATCTTTTCCTCTCTATTTCCCCATCCCCTTCCAATTTCCCTCTGTCCTATCAAATAAATGGGAAAAAGGCCATTAGGATGATAGATTCATCATGCAAGCACTGAGCCCTAGTGATAACTCATGTGGAAAAAAAAAAGATAAAAATTACTGTTACTTGTTAGTTTAAATGGAAAAAATAACTTAAGATACGTGCATGGCCTTTGCTATTTTTTAAAACATTTTTATTGGGAGGTTAATGGTTTACAGTATGGTTGTTGGCACATGGGTACAATTTCCCATCTTGCTATGATAGGTGTCTGCAAACACTCTCACTCACAGCTTCAGTCCTTTTCCATCATCATGTACCAGGACTTGAAAGTGCCACACCCACCTCTCTAACTGTCCTCCTTCCTCAGGGTCTTTTACTTTTGTGCAATACCCCGAACCAGCCAACTTTTCACTTTGGCTTCTGCTTTTTGTTCTTGTTCCTAAAGTTCTGCCCATGAGTGAGATCATCCCACATTCATCCTTCTCTTTCTGGCTTATCTCCTTAACATGATTCCTGCAAGCTCTATCCAAGATGAAATGAAGAAGTGACTGCATCATGTTTAACAGTTGGGTAGTGTTTTAATATGTATATATACACCACAACTTTTTTAGCCACTCATCTGCTGTTGGATACCTAGATTGCTTTCAAGTTAGGACTATTACAAATTGTGAACATAGGTATACATCAATGTCTTTGGATGAATGTTTGTTTCCTTAGGATATATACCCAGGAGTGAGATTGCCAGTTGATAGGCTAGGTCCAGAGCTAATACCCACACTTTTAAAGCTCTTCCAACCTACTGAGGACATAGGAATACTCCCTATTACCTTCTATGAAGCCTACATCACTGATATTAGAAGCAGACAGAGATATGTTAAAAAAAGGAAACTACAAATCAATATTTCTGATGAATACAGATATTAAGTAAGATGTTGAACATTATTCTAACCAACCAGATACAGCAGTACATTAAAAAGACTGAATATCATGATTATGTGGGACTTGTTCGAGGGATGCAAAGCTAGTTCATTATATGCAAATCAATAAATGCGATCCACTACGTCTTCAAAGGAAAACCAAAACCCACACAATTATTTCAACAGACATAGGAGAAGCCTCTGAAAAATCCAACAACATTTCATGATCAAATTAACCCAAAAAATCGGAATAAATGGAAAATTCCTAAATCTATTCAATCTATATATAGCAAACCCACAACCAGCACCATACTCAACAGTGAGAAATTGAAGCATTTCCACGTAGATCAGGTACTGGACAGGGCCGCCCACTACTGCCAATACTTTTCAACATAGTGTTGGAAGCCCTAGTCATAACCATTAGGTAAGAAAAAGGAATTTATGGGGTACCAGTTGGAAAATAAGTCAAACTGTCAGTATGATAGTATACATAGAAAATCCAAAAGAATCTAGCAAAAAGCACCTAGAAATTATTAAGCAATAAAGGTTACAAAATTAATATGCAGAAATCAGTAGTTCTACACAAACAGAAGAAGAAATTCAGAAATCCCATTTCCTACAGCAGTAAAAACAACAAATACCTAGCAATAAACCTAACAAAAGAAATGAAAGACTAGTATACTGAAAATTAGAAGTCATGGGAGTCGGGTAGTAACATAGCAGGTTAAGTGCACGTGGGGCAAAGGGCAAGGACCGGCATAAGGATCCCGGTTCCAGCCCCCCGCTCCCCAGCTGCAGGGGAGTTGCTTCACAGGAGGTGAAGCAGGACTGCAGGTGTCTATCTTTCTCTCCCTCTCTCTGTCTTCCTCTCCTCTCTCCGTTTCTCTCTGTCCTATCCAACAACGACTACAACAATAAAACAACAAGGGCAACACACAAAAGAGAATGAATAAACAAATAAATGTTTTTTAAAGAAAACTATGAGTCATGATTCAGGAGATAGAAAAAGACACAAAGAAATTGAAAGGCTTTTGCTATTATATTTAAGTTTGATTTTTGTATTTGTCTTCATTTTTGTGTATAATATGAGGACACCTTTTCAGTTGTTCTTATGACTGTCACCAAAAGGTTAAAGTGCCACAGCTTATATTTTCTGCTTCATTTTCTTCATGAAGGAGAAAAAAAAAAATTAAGATAGATAAAAAAGGTACAACAGCAGCAAAAAAAAAAAAATACTACTATACTATAACCACTTTTTCAATCAGATATAAACGCACACATGCTTTATAAAGTGATTTGAAAATCACTTGAAGAAAACAGTAAAATGAATATAATCTCAATAAAAAGGAGATCTCTTTCTATGAAAGCTACACTGCAGTCTAATTTATTATATAAAAATTTATTTTATAAATAACATGGAGAGAGAGAGAGAGAACACTCTTATATATGAATGCCAGAGACTGAACTTGAGGCCTCACACTTGAGAGTCCAGCATTTTAGCCACTGAACTGCCTTCTGGGTCTAGAATTTAATTTTTAAACGGATACACCAGGATGATGGAGAGAGATCCACATATCTAAGGCAACTATATATCTTTATCACATACACATGCATATACAGCGCTTCATATTCTAATGACTTTTCTCTTTTTAAATTTTATTTACTCATCTATTTATTTATTTATGCATGCCTCCAGGATTATCGCTGGGGCTAGGTACCTGCACTATGAATCCACTGCTCCTGTGGCCATCTATTTGATTTTTTTGTATAGGATAGAAGTTGAGAGGGGAGGGGAAGATAGATAGAGGGAGAGATAGACACCTGCAGACCTTCTCCACCACTTGTGAAGTGACCCCCCTGCAAGTGGGGAGCTGGGGGCTCAAACCAGGATCCTTGTGTAGGCCCTTGTTGCTTTTTACTATGTGTGTATAACCCGGTGTGCCACTGCCTGAGCCCTCTAATGACTTTTCTCTTTGGAAACCACGATGCAATGCATATGTGATGAAATATTCTTTCTATTAATGGTGTGATCAGTTTATTTCACTTTTAACAGGAAGGTGGCTCACAAACACATGGGAGTTAGAATCCTGTGTGCCACGAGAAATGTTGCACCATTGTGTCAGGTATCCAATTGTGTATGTTCTGATAAATAAATCTGTGTCCATTCGTTCTCCTTTGCTAGTTGGCATAATAATGCAATTAGTCAAGAGAGTGCACTGAGGAAGAGATCTTTCTTCCTGGCTTTGGTGTGCTCAGCAGCTTTGTGGCATTTCTTCTGTTCAGAGCAGGATGCCAACAATATGCAATGGCCTACAGGTTTTCTCTGGTATTCACCAACCCAGTCAATTCTATAGTGGGGTGACACTGCTGAGACTCTGCCATAAATAGCTGTGGTGACCCCCTAGAGGGTGACTTTCTGGAGTGCTTCAGAAAATAAAGTTCCTGCCAGCTCCTTTGAGTGACTTTTTCCTCATGCAGTGAGCTAGCCATCCCCACATCCCAGCAAGGGCTGAAGGGCCTCTTCCTCCCCTTCAACATCAATTCTTTGGGGAGTAACTGCTCCTTCTAGATGCTGCTCCTCTGTATATATTCTTTGGAGTTCTTTTATTTCTTTTCTTTTTTTCAAATTTTTGGTTAATATTTATTTATTCCTTTTTGTTGCCCTTGTTATTTTATCGTTGTTGTTATTAATGCCGTTGTTGTTGGATAGGACAGAGAGAAATGGAGAGAGGAGGGGAAGACAGAGAGGGAGAGAAAGACAGACACCTGCAGACCTGCTTCACCAGTTGTGAAGTGACTCCCCTGCAGGTGGGGAGCTGGAGGCTGGAGTTCTTTTATTTCTTACTAACCATTCCCTTGTTACTCCAATATATATTACAATTATTTGTCTTACACGGTGCCTGTTTAAATTGCTATGTGGTTTTTGTCTCTGTACTAGATCCAGAATGATATAAAAGCTCTGTGAGGTTTCCTACCACCATTGCTTTGCTCCATGCTGGGATGACAACAGATCTCAGGGACTTCCAGAAGGAGCAAGAAAAGATGGGATAATTAGAAGAATTCTGTAAGCCTGAAGACAAGGAATAAAAGAAGAATAAAAATTAAATGATTATGGAAATAGCCACAAACAGTTTAAGGGTCAAATTCCAAATGATAGAAGGAAAGGTTCCAAATATACACATATATAAAGGTATGCGTATATATATCTATCTGAATAATTATATATATAGTACTTGCAAAAGGGGTCATGGGAAAGAATATAAATATATTTTAACCAGAGCACTGCTCAGCTCTTGTTGATGATGGTGCAGAGGACTGAACCTAGGACTTTGGAGCCTCAGGCATGAAAGTCTTTTGCATAACCATTATGTTATCTATTCTCCACCCAAGAATACATATTTTTCTATGTATCATTTGATAACTTTACAAAAAAAGTACCTAGTTATTACTTCACAGTTTCATATTTAAACATAAATACTTATATTTAAATTCTTAAAGGTGTTGATAAAAAAATGCTCTGAGCTGGTCATAATTCACTATTAGGAAACCTAACAGTCTAGAGTCATTTTCATTTTGTTTTTCTTTTTTGGTTACCATTGGATGTTTTTGGGTAGAGAGAGGCAGAGAGATAGTGATAGAAGAGAAGAGAAAGAAAAAGAGGAAGAAAGAGGAGGAGGGGGAAGAAGTGGCAGGAAATGGAGAGGGAGTAGGAAGAGGCAAAGAAGAAGACAGAGGATGGACAAAAGGAGAGAGGGAAGGAGAAAAATTAGGAAGGGAAGAAAATAAGGCAGTCAGGCGGTAGCACAGCGGGTTAAGTGCACGTAGCACCAAGCACAAGAACTGGCATTAAGGACCCCAGTTCGAGCCCCCTGCTCCCCACCTGCAGGGGAGTCACTTCATAAGCAGTGAAGCAGGTCTGCAGGTGTCTCTCTTTCTCTCCCCCTCTCTGTCTTCCCCTCCTCTCTCCATTTCTCTCTGTCCTATCTAGTCCTAACACTCTCAACAATATTATTTACTATATAAATATAGGCTCCTAATAAAGTACCTGGCATGTATGTGCCCCACACATTTATTTACTGAGTAAACCACTAAGAGAAGTCAGCAGATAATTAATGTGGGGGTGGCTGCAAAGAAATTGCCCAAAGTCTGTGCATTTCTGACTGCCTGACTGAAATGAAAATATTTTCTGGTTTGATTTTCAGAGTTCTTATGTCTGGTGGAATTCATTGGTCCTCTTTCTTCACTTTAGAGTTAATCAAAGACTGATGAAATATCAATAGTTCATTTGGATAGTATTCAGCCTTGACATGTGTGCAACTCAGGTTTTAGTCTAAACCCCACTACACTGAAAAGGAAGCTTTGGTGCTGTGGTCTTGTCTCATCTCTCTCTGTCTCCATGGGGTGGGGGAAAGATTTAATCAAAACTTAAAACAAAACAAAATAAAACAAACAAACAAAAAAACCTGCTATCTAAACGGTACAAGTTGTTTCTCTTGCAAGGAGTTTAATTTGTACCCTTGAAATCTAGGCTGAATTATACCACATTTTGAAAAACCCTGATCTTACTCTATAAGATTTAGGAAGCTCTTTAGACTCAGATGTTTTGACTTTTATCTTACAAAGCCCATAGTTAAGAAGCTATATACTGAGATACATCACAGAACATCACTTGGCAGTTCATTTGTACATAAACATCTTATTTCTAGTAAAGCATTAACATTTTGTGATAAAATTAACACTGGGTAAAAGATAAAATGTTAAAAAATAAATTATAATCCTAGGGAAAAACACTAGGATCGAAACAAATTTTATGATTGCCTTGGACTAGAGGCTAAATCTCCTTCTCTCTTGTAAACACTGAGAAAGCTCTGAAAACTTCATGGGAGGATGACTTTGTGAAACTCACATACACATAAGTAACAGGTGGATGGTGAAACAGAAGAAAGAGTAGAGGTGAGCTGACTAGTAGGATAACATTTCATGCAAGTGATGAGTTTAATCAATCTGTGTGTATTTCAGAAATGTAAGGGAATATCATTTATAGCTGGTTCAGTGCAGTGTTCATAGTATGTTTCTGTAAGAATCTGGGCTTCAAGCCCATGTCTGAAATATAATCTTATAATATTGCTTTTATTTATACCTTTACTAATTATGCAATGATCTGCAAGTCTCTGGCCCTTCTATAATAACTCTTTAAGTTTGTTTATCATTATAGGCCAAGATATTTTTCTAAGTCACTTAAGTGCTATTAAACATACTTGACAAGGTTTATGGCTTTTGTTTTCTTTCTTAAATCATCCTTTCCAAGTTTGGTTTGTGGCTGCTGGCTTCTCCAAATTTAATATCCTATGAAATCTAATCAACAAATGCTAACTACCCCAATCAGTTTCATTTTCTGAAAACTGAATAGACATAATTTTTATATCTTATAGGTCATAACTAGTAAAAATGAAGCACCTTGGTCTCAAATTTTATGGATTTCTGATTTTCCTTTCCTCTTCTTCCTCCTCCATCTTTGGCTCTCAAGTATCTTATTTGTGATAATTTCTGCTCTTATCAAAGGTCTTTTAAAAAAATATCATCTTTATTTATTTGCTAGAGATAGCCAGAAATCAAGTGGAAGGGGATATAGAGATGGAGGGAGACAGAGAAACCTGGAAGCACTACTTCACCACTTGCAAAGCCTTCCTCCTGCAGGTAGGGACTGGGGGGCTTGAACCTGGGTCCTGGTGCATTGTAACATGTGCATTCAACCAGGTGCACCACCACCCAGCCCCTACCAAAGGTCTTAATTTATTTTTTACATTTTATTGGGGGGCAGCACAGTTGTTGACACACATGTATAATTCCTCATCTGCCATGATAGGAGTCTGCAAAATATTCTCACTTTGATTTAGGTCCTTTTCCATCATTATCCAGCAGGACTCCTGTCCCCACCCCAACCCCCCAGGTTAATCCTCTTTCCCCAGAGTCCATTGGTGCAATATACCAAACTCGGTCCACATTTCACTTTTAGTTTCCCGTTTCTGTTTTCCCCCATTCTGTTCTTGTTTCTTAAGTTCCACCCATGAGCTGAGGAGATAGCACAGTAAGATGCAAAGAGGTTCCCATGCCTGAGGTCCTAAAGACCCAGGTTTAATCCCCAGCACTACAATCAGCCAGAGCTAAACAGAGCTCTAGAAAAAACTATAAATGCATAAATGATTTTAAATAAATTATTTATGAAAAGAAAAACATGTGCAGGTTCTCTTTGGATTTCTCTACATGTCTGAGAGCAGAGTTTCATTTATGTCTCAGGGTTGAGAAATAAACTTTATCATATTAGTAGTGGTGAGACAAAAGAGGTTTTACTGAGTGTCTCCCATGTGAACACCAGGAGGTTCATGTTTTCTGTGTGTGTGTATTCCTAATCTCTCCAAATCTTTCAAATGTCTCTAATTTGTTTCAACTCTAATGTCTCACCTGGACTCTCTCTATATATGGGATATGTGTTAATCCAGCTATATCAAATATAAACATCTCAAAGGCACGCTTAGACTTGTTATCTCTCAATTCTAGTCATTATATCAGATTCTATGTTTACTCTGCAAATCCTGACCTTACCCCAAGGATGTAGGTATAATTCAGAGATATCAGATAAGACAGACTACATGTTAGCCTGAAGGACTGTTGACCACTATCTGTGTTTACCCTGGTATGGCAAAAAAAAAAAAAAATCCCTCCTGGAAGCTGCAGACAGAACTAGAGAGAAAGCAGAGAATTTCTAGCATGTCTGGCATAAAACATAGCTGTTAGCAATTAGTTCAGCAGAGAAGTAGTATGCTTTATAATCAGGGCTTCTCTAATCTCCACCTATGAGCAAGATTTCTGATTTTCTTACATGACTTTTAAACTACTTGGAGCTCACTGTTTAGTGTGTGAAAGAAATAAAGGGAGAAAGAGTTCATGCTTCCCTTATACTCTGAGGTCTGCCCTACTCACTTAACGAAAGAAAGCACAATGAAAGCAAAGCAACGTCAAAGAAATGGAATAGAAACCCCGTGCAAATGACTTAACCCAAATGTGTGCTTAACACATATTATTTGATGAACTAGTTGAAGGAAAATAGGGATGCTGTGCACTCATGTGTGTTGGCTGTGTATATGTTGTTAGAAACACATATATGGCTGTCAAACGGGTTCATCTTTCCTTCCTAAAGGCAATTAATATTGTGTAGCCTAGAAAGTATTTGGTTAGTGATAGCTGTGTTTATCTTAAATCACTTAACACATGTATCTGAACAAGTATTACAGCAGTTGTTTTTAACATGAAAAAAAAAACACCTCAATTTTGCTTTAAGATACATTTTATGTTTAGGAGGGCTGGTAGAAATGTCCTGTTCAGGACACTTGAGGTTGAGCAATTTAATATACGGGCTACAAGTGCAATGCAAAGTTATGAATCCTCATTTGTTTTTTAATTCCCTATATTTTATCAAAGACCCAAGGAATAGCAGATATATGTGAAATGGAATATTTCAAAAGTAATTTCAGGTTTACGTTTATGCACATACACAATCATCCATCTTTTTTTCCCATCTGTCAGATGAATGAAGAGGATTCATAGGTTCTGTTATCTAAGTGACGACTGCTGTTATGCCGCTTTGGGTGAGGATGTGGGACTGGCCAAGAGAACAGACTATTTGGAACCCCCCTTTTCAGTTCTCACCACAGGTCTTGGTGACACTATTTCTTCACCAAAAATCTGGTGGAGAATAAGGAATAGAAAATAAATATTAAGTGTATCAAATGGCAATAAATGAGTCTCTTCTTAATGCACAATAGCTTTCTAAAAGGTTAAGTTAGGAATGCAGATCCTCATAAGAGATTGAAGGTCCTCAGATTCTCACTTTCCTAAAATTGATCTGCCTTACAGCAAACCTATGAGAAAAGTAAACTTCTTCTATCTGATCTCCCTTTTTTTCATACTCTTCTCTTCCTTAAAAAGGGGGAAATTTCTAGTGCATAAGTCTAGGGTATATGATCCATTTAGTAGGGGGAACCTCAAGTGACAGGATTCAAAAATCCTTTCACAAACCAGATGGCTTCCAATTCTTTCACTTTCTAAAAATTGCAGTTGGAGATAACTGAACTATAAAATTGAGGGAGAGTAAAAATATTTTAATATTAGTAAGTTATTTTAAATAGACAACTTAGAAGTAGTACAATGTTTATAAGGAAATTATATAATACAGTAAATCTTCACTATCCTATTGGGTTGTCAGAAAAGTTGCAGCACATTTTAGCATAACAGAAATATGCCATAGAAAAAATATACAGATACTAAGCTTCAGCAATAACTCTGGTGGCAGTAAATAAACAAAAATTTAATAAGGTAGTCAAAT
The DNA here is from genome assembly GCF_950295315.1 of Erinaceus europaeus. Classification (NCBI taxonomy): domain Eukaryota; kingdom Metazoa; phylum Chordata; class Mammalia; order Eulipotyphla; family Erinaceidae; genus Erinaceus; species Erinaceus europaeus. Next base: position 113,192,492 of record NC_080166.1, read on the forward strand.
GAAAATGATTTTTAAACAGGATTATACAAAATATCTTTTTTAATAATGAAAAACAGATTATTTGTTTCTGTAAATGGAGGATAAAAAGTTATCAAATCATCATATTTAGAAGATGACACATATAAATAGTTCTTTTTCCAACTGTGGCACCATGTCCCCAGACAATAACCTGGGTCCACCTGCATATTAGATGTCAGGCTCACACAAAAACTAGTAATATCATGGGCCCCTAAGAATATACCTAAAATAGACCTACTAGCTTCCAAAATGGAGACCCCAAATATTCATCTGCAATATTCCTGCTTTTAGGTTCATAATTAGTCAACTTTTTCTGCTTTATACCTTAACTTTTTTTTAACCACTAGGTTCCGTATACTACCATAATGCCAACCTGAATTCCCTGGGAAGATGATCCTACCATGCATCCTAGAGCCCTGCCTCCACAGGCCCCTGCTCCACTAGGGAAAGAGAGAAACAGGCTGGGAGTACGGATCAACCTGCCAACACCCATGTTCAGTGGGAAAGCAATTACAGAAGCTAAACCTTCAACCTTCTGCATCCCACAATGATCCTGGGTCCGTACTCCCAAAGGGATACAGAATAGGAAACCTATCAAGGAAGGAAACTGGATACGGAGTTCTGGTGGTGGGAACTGTGTGGAGTTGTACCCCTCTTATCCTGTGGTCTTATTTCCATTTTATAAATAAAAAAATAATAAATGTTTAAACATATAACATTTTCCCAGCGTTCACTTAAACATAAGTCAAGTGATATCCAGCTTAACAAAAAATCCTTTTTTATTAAGGATTTTTTATTTATTAAGAGAAGGATGAATATGGGAAGATCTCACTCTTAGAAGTTGAAAAACAAGATTAGAAGGGAAAACACAAGCAGAATTTGAACTGGAGGTGGTGTACTGCACCAAAGTAAAACACTCGGGTGGAGAGGAGGGTTCAGGTCCTGGAACATGGTGACAGAGGAGGACCTGGGGGGGTGAATTGTTATATGAAAAACTAAGAAATGTTACACATGTATAAACTATTGTATTTTACTCTCAACTGTAAATGGTAAATTCCCCCCCAATAAAGATAAACTATCTGGGAAGATGGCGGACTGAGAAGCTGCTAGTGGCTGAGCTCTGACCACATCTCCTGGAAATGGTAGGATTTTCTGCCTTTAGTAGGCCAGCCAATAAGGGGTCCTAGTGGTGACACTAAGAGGTGACTATAACTTAATTTGGGTTAAGAATTAGAGTAGGTCCCAACACCTATAGGCATTTAATCTTTGATAAGGGGGCCCAAAGGATTAAATGGAAAAAGGAGGCTCTCTTCAATAAATGGTGCTGGGAAAACTGGGTTGAAACATGCAGAAGAATGAAATTGAACCACTTTATCTCACCAGAAACAAAAATCAACTCCAAATGGGTCAAAGACCTAGATGTCAGACCAGAAACAATCAAATACTTAGAGGAAAACATTGGTAAAACACTTTCCCACATACATCTCAAGGACATCTTTGATGAATCAAACCCAATTGCAAGGAAGACTAAAGCAGAAACAAACCAACAGGACTACATCAAACTGAAAAGCTTCAGCACATCCAAAGAAACTATTAAACAAACAGAGAGACCCCTCACAGAATGGGAGAAGATCTTCACATGCCAGACATCAGACAAGAAACTAATCACCAAAATATATAAAGAGCTCAGCAAACTTAGCACCAAAAAAGCAAATGACCCCATCCAAAAATGGGCAGTGGATATGAACAAAACATTCACCTCAGAGGAGATCCAAAAGGCTAACAAACATATGAAAAACTGCTCTAGGTCACTGATTGTCAGAGAAATGCAAATTAAGACAACACTAAGATACCACCTCACTCCTGTAAGAATGGCATCCATCAAAAAGGACAGCAGCAACAAATGCTGGAGATGATGTGGGGACAGAGGAACCCTTTTACATTGCTGGTGGGAATGTACATTAGTACAGCCTCTGTGGAGAGCAGTCTGGAAAACTCTCAGAAGGCTAGACATGGACCTTCCATATGACCCAGTAATTCCTCTCCTGGGGTTATACCCCAAGGACTCCATAACACCCAACCAAAAAGAGGTGTGTACTCATATGTTCATAGCAGCACAATTCATAATAGCTAAAACCTGGAAGCAACCCAGGTGCCCAACAACAGATGAGTGGCTGAGAAAGCTGTGGTATATATATACACAATGGAATACTATGCAGCAATCAAGAACAATGAACCCACCTTCTCTGACCCATCTTGGACAGAGCTAGAAGGAATTCTGTTAAGTGAACTAAGTCAGAAAGATAAAGATGAGTATGGGATGATCCCACTCATCAACAGAAGTTGAGTAAGAAGATCTGAAAGGGAAACTAAAAGCAGGATTTCTCTCTATACTATCCAACAACGACGACATCAATAACAACAACAGTAATAACTACAGCAATAAAATAACAAGGGAAACAAAAGGGAATAAATAAATATTTAAAAATTCTTTCTTTCTTTCTTCTTTGTTGGGGGATTAACAGTTTACTGTCAATAGAAAGATTCAGTAGTTTGTACATGTGGAACAATTAACCCCCCACTAGGTCATCCTCTGCCATCATGTAGAAGGAACATAATTATTCAAACCTGAAGATTAGAATAGTTCAAAATTTCTGATTTCACAATACATGCATATGCACACTAGCATAAACTTGCATACAGACATTTACTTAGGGCATCTGGTACTTGCAGCTTAAACTTTTCTGGTACCAACATTTATGACCTGTTATAACCTTTATGTCTCTGCATATAGAAGGACTCTGTGCTATCTGTTTCTCCTAGTCTTAAAATGTCTATGACAAATAGGGGCTGGGTGGTAGTGCACCAGATTGAGTGCACATATTACCATGCATAAAAACCAAGAACCAGGACTGACTGAACCCCCCACCTCCTTGCTCCTGCAGGTGGAGGGAGGTAAGCTCATAAGTGGTAAAGTAGTGTTTCAAGTGTCTTTCTCTTTCCTTCTCTACCTCCTCCTTCCCTCTCAATTTCTCTCTGACTCTGTTCAATAAAATAAATAGATCAATAGATGGTGTTTTTAAAGTCTATGAAAAAACACCTGCAAGCATTAAGCATTTCCATACTCTGTGTGTATATTCTAGAAGAGCTTTCCTATATTCTGCACTTCTTCTAAAGATATTTACCATTTATGACTTAATGCCAATTAGGGACTATGCTTACCAGTAGTCAGGAGGATAACAGAAAGGGAATTGTTCTCCAAATTTTAAGTACTCTCCTTTCTCAGTGGTAATTAGCATGTAACTGTTATTTTCTGAAATAGCAATTTGAAGTTTTTAAAGTGTGTTTTTACTTAAAACCCCAGAATCATCAAACAAGTAAATGTAGTTGAAACTTAAGGTTAACTTAGACCACATTAAAACCCTAGATCTATTTCCTCCCTAACTTGAGGCCAAACCCCATAAACCTAATACCAATTTGGATATAACAAGTGACACTCAATGCTTTAACTCCTGGAAGAAAGTCTAACCTCGTCAGGTAAAGAACTACAAAAGCTGGATAAGGGCAAGAGACTGGTTCACTTAATGATGGCCTTTTTTTGGTCAATACCAGGTCACCTCAGCATCTGGGCCCCTAGTCAGGGAATCCTTGAATTCCTCCACAGACAGTATGGGCCTAGACCTCTAATAGACACCCCCCCCCCCAATCAATGGTCACTTCCACCAGGAATGTCATCATAAACTCTCCTGTAGGCCTCTCTAGGATCTTGCTCTCACTATAAAGAAGGAATGGTAGGGACTGGCCCACTCTCTGAAGGGAGGCTGGGACAGTTTATTCTGCCACTTGAAAAAGACTGGTCCTGAAATGAGGGCTGCCTAGTATATTCTCACTGTGACCACAGACTGTGACTGTGAGTCAGATGGACAGGGACTCAGTGGTTACACAGGCTCCTGTGCTAAATATGCTTCACAAATTTATATGGGCCCTAGGTCAGACAGATGGGGTAAACAGTTAATTGTACTTATCAAGTCATGGGCCCTTTGGAACTTACCTAAAATACACTTCCTATTTTCTTTCCACTCCAAGATCTCTAATTTCATCTGCTCTATTCCTACTATTTGGTTCCCTGATTATTAAATATTTTGTCCTACTTTATATCTTATTTTTAACCACCAAGTTGTAGATACTATTATGATTCTGTCCTGACTTTCCTGGGCTGAAGACCTCACTATTGTGTTCCAGAGCCTCACCTCTCCAGCACTACCTGGCTAGAGAAATAAAAAAAAAAAAAGAATGGGTGTATGGATCGATCTGTCAATGCCCATGAATTACAAAAAAAGCAATTACAAAACCAGAATCCCCACCCTCTGCACCCCATAAAGAATTTTGGTCCATGCTCCAAGGGTGGGGTGGGGGGATGTTAAGGGAAGATGACCAGAGGGCTCTGAACTCTGTAGATGTGACATAGAAAGGAAGTAAGGAAGTAAAGGCAGGACCATAGAGAAATATGGATATATATTTATATAATATATAAATATCGAGAAATAATAGTCAAGCCATATCTGTGATCCTGGGAGAACTACCGTAGTTTCCGATAGAGGGGATGGGTTAGTGGGAACAGTATGGAATTATACCCCTATTATCTCATAACTTTGTAAATCAATATTAAATCAGTAGTAAAAAAAGAAGGGGGAACACTCAGTATGAACACCAAGTACTCACTGATGTGTTACTAGGCTTCATGATGATTTGCTTTTGCTTTCTCTTAAAGCTAAAGCTTTTCCAACCATCATTATGTCCCCTAAAGCTGATACAGAAAGAAACCCAGTCTTCATGAAGGAAATTTTTTTTTTTTTGTATCTACTCACCTCAAATGAGTGTGACCTGTGGAAAGTTTCTTCATACTACCGATATGTACTTAGCACACAATCTATTACCCCTTAGTTTAGTAGACTATCACGGTTTTTGTCTATCTGTATGCAATGCTATGTCAGAAAGAACATGGGACTTCAGAGGATGATACACAGACAAAAGTCAGACATCATCACTCTTTAGCTAAGCAACTTTGGGGAACATTTCTTAATGTACATGAGAGACAGTTTCCTCTTATATAAAATGAGAAAGATAATATCTGAGTTATAGTGTTGCTTTGAGTATCCATGCAATAGCACAAAATGTGTTTAAGGGAGATGCTGGCACAGGGGTAGTGCTTCATAAACACACAGAGCCAATATGCTCAGAGAACTTTCCACTATGGCGTCAGAGTCACCGCTGCTTTGGTCTGGCCCAGGCCCTTACAAACCCTGTCTCTGCATCTCCTACTGGTTTAGTTAAGTCTGATTACCCCTAGAACTACTTACTAGCTGACTATGAGTATGTTTATCTAGTCTGTGTTTGAGGTTTAGTCTTTTAAAAAATGTTTTATTGCTTCAGTGAGACAATGGGGAACTGCTAAATTTCCTGTGGTCTTTCTATTTCTGCTCCTGATTTTCTACATTAGAAGATCATTAGTAGCTTTCAAGAAATGTGACTCAGTTTAAATGTAATCAGTCCAGTAGACATTCCTGGCTTGTACAGAAATGTCTTTTACAAATAACTGCAATTGGGGAGACGGTGGTTAAAAAGAGATTTTAAAGGTTTTCTCATTTTAGCAGACAAGGAAAACAACATTTCCGGGGCAGGTGTCCCCTTAAAGTCTCTCCTGCATAACTGATATGCCCCAACACTGTTTCTGTTTCTTCAGTCTACTTTCTATTTCTTGGCTGTAAAGCTGTGTGTTTGTAGAAAAACATTAGCTTGCTGAGAACTTGCCGCTGATCTGTTTCATTTGAACATTCATTTTGAGTGAGTACTCTATCTCCAGGCAGAGGCTGTTAGCCATCATATACCATTTGTTTCATCACCCAAAACTTTGAGTCAGCACTGACTGTATTCCAGATACTGTGCCAAGTGTTAGAAACACACTGGCGACTAACAGGAAGATGGCTCCTCTTTTCATGGAGATCATTCTTTCTACTCATCTTTTTATAATTGAATAACAACATCAATCATCTATTTGTACTGAGCTGCTGAAAGAGTCAAGTCACTGCATTCAGAAGATATTGTCATGATAAAAACTGGAGGTCACCTGCTACAGGTAGGAGGCTGTCCAGTGTATGCAGTGCAGCAAGGATTAACTGAGACATTGATTTTTCACTTAGTTTTCAATGAATAGTGTCTCTAATGATGACTGAGAGCAGCACAGCTAATAAAACTAAATCTGTGTTTTAGAGACGCCAGTCTGGAAACAGTGAGGAGACGGACCTGGCAGGAAACCAAACTAGAAATATGAATTAAATCAGTAGGAAACTTACCTGAAGTCTAATCTCATGCAGCTGTCTGGTATAGGCAGGAAGAAAAGAAAGAGACTAGACATGTATTTTGGACGGCAGTATTTTTTCTTGGCTTTATGCTGAGGTAAAGGAAGGGAAGAAAGCACTACAAAGGTCTCTGTTCTCTGCCATATTTCAGCTGTAGGATTACTGGCAGACTATGAGTATTACCTAAAAGATTGGCAGTTCGGCCCAGGCATTTTTTTTTCTGAAATTTTATTTATTTATTTATTTATTTATTTTTCCATTTGTTGCCCTGGTTGATTTTTTTAATTGTTGTTGTAGTTATTATTGTTGTTGTTATTGGCATTGCCATTGTTAGATAGGACAGAGAGAAATGGAGAGAGGAAGGGAAGAAAGAGACGGGGAGAGAAAGATAGACACCTGCAGACCTGCTTTACCGCCTATGAAGTGACTCCCCCTGCAGGTGGGGGCTGGAACCAGGATCCTTATGCCTGTCCTTGTGCTTCGCGCCGCTTGCGCTTAACCTGGTGCACTACTGCCCAACTCCTGCATTTTTTAAAACTCCTATCAACTTGTAGTCATATAAATCACTATTTAATTAATGTGAGCAGGGGAAAATTGCTTGAATGTCTCAAAGTTTTTAATGCACAGACCATAGGCTGAGTCTTTGAAATGTTGACTCTCCTAAAATCTTAGACTAGGAGAGGAGAAGGAACAGGTGGTATTACTTTATAAATACATATATATATATATATATATATATGTATATATATATATATATATATATATAAAATGGACAAATTATGGTGAGGTCGTGTATGATACAGCAAATCCTAACAACAGCCAAGGCATTTTAAAAAACATGGCTCTGGAGGATGAACCAAGGGTACACTGAAGATGCAGGGTAAGCCAAGTACTTTCTGGCTATTTTAAAAAAAATATTATTATTTTACATATTTGGGAGTAGGGGCTGGGAAGAGGAAGAAATAGACAGAATGAGAAAGAGGAGAAGGAGTGGTACACGAAAGCACCACTCCACCATCCATGGAGTTCCCTTTGGCACCATCCATGTGCTGCTTGGGGTGGAATTCTGGGCCACAGTCCAGACTTTAGATATGGCAAACACTCTGTTGTTGTCCATAAAAACATGAACTGTGCAACAAGAAAAACAATCTATATACATCTGTCTCTGTAAGGAGATAATTGGAGGAAAATTTTAAATGAAAAAAATACTTTTATGAAAATTTCCCTCCTCCCATTAATAATATAAGTAAACCTAAGGACATCCTTACCTCCATACATGGAGATTATTTGTAAATCTCAGTCTCAAGGTCATATGAATAGTGAATGTTTTCCATGGTGCTCAGCACAGTGCCTGGATCACAGGAACTGTGTGTAGTGCTGTGAAGCTGCAGAGTATGCCCCACAAATATTCACATTTCCGTTAACAAATGTATACTATCAATGACCACATGGCAAACTAATTCCTAAAGAAGGTGGTCCTTCTGGCATAGAACTCTGTGAGGTAAATACATATGTGGCATTAATGTGTTTAGCCCATTCTATTACTTAAAAAAAAAAAGCATTTCTTTTTATATATATATATTTTTTCTCCAGGGTTATTGCTGGGCTTGGTGCCTGCACCATGAATCCACCGCTCCTGGAGGCCATCCCCCCCCTTTTGTTACCCTTGTTGTTGTAGCTTCGTTGCGGTTATTATTATTGCCATTGTTGATGTTGTTCGTTGTTGGATAGGACAGAGAGAAATGGAGAGAGGAGGGGAAGGCAGAGAGGGGGAGAGAAAGATAGACACCTGCAGACCTGCTTCACCACCTGTGAAGTGGCTCCCCTGCAGGTGGGGAGCCGGGGGCTCTAACCGGGATCCTTACACGGGTCCTTGCGCTTTGCACCACATGTGCTTAACCCACTGCGCCACCGCCTGACCCCCTTTATATTTCTTTTTTATCTAAATCATTCTTTCCTTCTTTCCTTCCTTCTCTCCCTCCCTTCTTTCTTCTTTTCTCTCTCTCTCTCTCTCTCTCTTTCTCTCTCTCTCTCTCTTTCTTTTTTTCTTTCCTCCAGGGTTATTGCTGAGCCTTAGTGCCTACACTATGAATCCACTGTTCCTGTGGCTATTTTTTCTATTTTCTTTTCTGGATAAGACAGAGAGAAATTGAGAGGGGAGGAAGATAGAGAGACATCTGCAGACCTGCTTAACCTCCCCTGCCACGGCAGGGAAGGGGGCGGGGCACACAAATGCTTCCTACTATGTGAGCTTAACCTGGTGCGCCACCGCCCTACCCTGTCACCATATTACATTTTAATAGTGTCATCTAAGTAATTTTCTTCGTTAAAAACATGATTTATGGTGGCTGGGCAGTAGCGCAGTGGGTTAGGCACACATGGTACGAAGTGTAAGGACTCAATAAGGATCCCAGTTCCAGCCCCTGGCTCCCCACCTGCAGGGGGATTGCCTCACAAGTGGTGAAGCAGATTTGCAGGTGTCTGTCTTTCTCTCCCCCTCTCTGTCTCCCCTCCTCTCTTGATTTCTCTCTGTTACACAACAACAACAGCAGCAATGACAACAACAATAATAACAACAACAAGGGTAACAACAAGGACAACAAAATGGGGAAAAAAATGGCCTCCAGGAGCAGTGGAATCATAGTACAGACACCAAGCCCCAGAAATAACCCTGGAGGCAAATAAAAACAAAAGCAAGCAAACAAACAAACAAAATCCCCACATGATTCATTTCACACACAGTAAAATTAAAACTAAAAGGAGATATTAAATTTTCTTTTTTTTTTTTTTTTTACAATTAGCTAAAAATCAATTTGATAATACTGCTCTACTATGAGAGTGGGCACCAGTTACAATACTGGTAGGAGAGTAAATCAGTGTAACTTTAACAGAGGAAATTCTGACATTGCCTGTTAAAATTTCAAATATTTATGCTCTTTGACCAAGCAATTTCATCCCTAAGAAGTTTCACTGTGTTTATACTCCCATAAAAACAAAATGAAGAAGAAGAAGTATGCATCAAATTATTCATTGTGGTTTTATTTGGAATAACAAAAGAATGGAGGTAAATGTCCATTGTTGGGGTGGGGCTTGGGGGGAAGAGGGGTGATGGGACTGTTCATGAGAGTTAATTCAAGTATGGAATCAGCTTGGTGCTTGTATCTTTTAGAGTGCATTTTAAAAGAAAACTAAAAATATACAGAATAATAAACAGGTATGTAAATAGATGTTTATTCAGAATAAGAAAAACATAACAAATAATGGAGCTTTGGAAATGAAGGCTGTTTTCTTGTGAAGTGTTTTGTATAGTGGTCTCAGGTTACTCTTAAGGGAATTACGTAGACTGAGATTACTATATAATTACTGGCCACTCCCACCCCTCATAAACCTTCAAGAGTCCTCATGCTAAAATCTTATAGCCTTATAGTCAGTAAACAAAATCAATGTACTTGATGGTGCATGTATATAAACTAATTTCTAAGTATTTCTATAATTTCACTTGCTTCTCTATCACACACAGACGTGTGTGTGTGTGTGTTTTACATATGCCAGAACAGATTAGGAGCTTCTGGTATGTCAGAAATAGGTAATAACTTCCTTATTTTTCTCAAACCTATCACCACGCCTATTCATATTATAATTGTTACATTTAGTATTCATTTAATTAATTCAACTAACAATACAGTTTGATCATTTTTACCATTACTAATATACCTAATGCATTTTCAACATCATATTTCAAAGTATTTTAAAGGTCTTTGCAGATATTTGAAAAAATACCCACTTATCTCTTCATTAAAAATATGAACTGGTATGGACTGGTATGTTTGTGTTTAACCTGTCTAAACTAGCCTTGCCTGAAAAGCATTTTTCATGTACTGAAGAAGCGATATTTCACTGCATTTTCAAATAAAAATCCTATCCTCTACAAATGCCCAGGCACTTAAGCATTAAAATGAAAAGCAACAGAAGAATCAAAGTTAAATAAAAATTACAATTTGCTCAGGTTTTCAGCTCCAAGATAAGGTTTTAAAAAGTACTGTTTTTTTTTTAACTTTTTTTCAAAGGAGGTTTAATATATGATAGCTGACAATTTCAAACTATTCCCTATTCTTTCTTTGGAGAACTGCAAGAGCAAAGTCCAACAGACAGCATAAGATGAATCTCAGGTCCAGTTCAAACCTTGCAAGCCTCATCAAGAGGGTGAAAAAACAAATATAAAAAGATGAAAGTGCTTTGCTATTACATATGGCAAAATAAATCAGTGAAAAGCTGAAAAAAGAAGTGAGATGTTCCACAGGGGCAGGTTAAGTCTGATGCTAATGCTTACTTAAAATGGTGACAGTCTGGAGTAGTGAAGCCTTGCTGGGCCGCTTTAATTTCTCCCTGGAATAGCTCTCTCCCAACCTTCTGCAGCACATCAAAGTCTCTGGAGCTCAATTAAAATTGGATTATATTGAAATGCTCTATCTATGGGAACTGTGCGCTCACTAACACTTTTCTCTCAGTAATACTCCAGATGACAGTTGCCCATCCCAATTTAAACAGTTGTCATAGAGACGGGGAACTAAAGCAGCAGAAACCAACAACACAAAGGAAAGGTAAAGGGAAATATTTCTGTGAATGAGGAGATGGCTTTTTTTTTTTTTTACTGTGACACTATTTATTAGACCAATGAGAAACTATTAAAAGCACAAACAGTATGGCATTTTGTATCTTTGCATGTGAATGGAACATAGCTAGCAACACTCAGATTCTGTCAATGCTTGGTCAAAAATTTCAATTTGGCTGTCTAACTTAAAAAAAAACCAGATCAACTGTTTCATCCAGTGGAGAACAGCTACCAGATAGTAAGATAGCTAAGACATTATGGCTTGCAAGTCTACAATGTAGAGATGTCAGTATCGACTTTGTAATTACAGATTCAACCCTGAAAGAATAATTGTTTCCCTAAGAATTGTTGCTCCTTTCTAACTTAAAAGTTAAAATTTAGTGCTTAAAAATGTTAAACCATGCCATTATATGTGTACATTTCAGATGCATATTAATTTTTGACAAACCCACTTAAAAAAAAAAAGAGTCCAGTATTGCAAGGAAAAAAAGAAGTCTAAGTCTAAATTTCACTGTGGAATTGATTTCTGGCTTTTAATTAGCAGGTGTTCCTGTAATCTTCTGTACTTTTTCTTCCTGACATCAAAGCCCCTTAACACATCCAGGAAAAAGATAAAAAACTGTCAGCTTCCTAAAAACCCAAGAATGAAGATAGTTTAAATTTCTGGCAGTTCTAAAGAGCAATGTACTTGATAGTGTATAGAGTGCTAATATTGATACTATGTTCTCATGTAGATGGCATGTTTCTGGCATGAGAAAAAAAAAAACTCTTAGCCTTTTTTGTAATTGGCTTATCACAAGTCTCAAGGTTGATTTTTCCACCATTATGTAGATCACCAGGGAAAGAAATTAGCTATTGTTATGTTATAGAGTTTCAGTTTTCCCTCCTTAACTGAAAATACAATACTGAAGGTTCTTTTCCTTTGGGGATGACTCAGTTAGGATTTCTGAAGCGGCAACAAGGCAGAGTGCACAAAGTGCAGGCCAAAGGAGAAGGAAACAAAAATGTGTCAGACAATCTAAAAACCGCACAGATCAAAATTTGTCAAAACAAGGCCCAGGTTTAAACCCAACAAGATGGGCCCCTACAGCTTGGGCCTTGACGAAGCACAGATTTTTAAAATTTATTTATTTATTTACTTATTTTTTAGCCCAGCTGTAGAAAACACCATCTAATGAACCTGTCTGGGGCGGCTGTCCCCATCCTGTCAGGCATGTCAGGAAATGACAAGCACTGGGGACAGGCCGCCGCCAGTCATAGACAGGCCTGCCAGCTGGAGAGTTCAGCCCCAATCTAATCACACCACCAGAAAATAACGTTCACGCTTTCAGCCTGACAGGATGGACTTGAGGAAAAAAAAATTAGGGTTGGATACAATGCTTTCTGTTTCAATAACATACCATTTTACACAGTAATTAAAAGGAGGTCACTAATACACACACACACACACACACACACACACACCTTATTTCATATTAATACAGCAAAGTGTAGATGTCAGTATTAGTGAGAGACAAAGGTTCATTTGGTAGGGTGGACTTAAGATAAAAGGAAGATAAGACCATCTTTGTCTCTTTCCTGTGCAAAGCTTCTTACACTGGCAATTCAACATTGCCTTAATGTTTATTGACTTTATAATTCCTTATCTTCAGTGATGTCTCTTGTTATAATTGCCAGGTAGCATTAGTGCTGATTTTATTTCTTGCCTTCCCCCCTCCCTTTTTGAGAACTAGAATATATAATGAGAGTAATAGGACAATATTAATATTTTTATGTGGCTATGGCATACTGATTGCCTTTTGTGATGCTGGTAAAAAGTATCATCACAAATAAACACAATCCACTAAGGACATTATCACTTGGACTAGGCCTATATTCCATAACTTGACACAAGGGTCTAGAGAGTGAATTGTAATAAAAACTACACTCTGATTAAATAATTTCAGTGAATCAATCAGATGGTTGCTTCTGCACCATGTCACTGATTGTAGGAATCTATTCACTTTATGTACAACTATTTAAAGCAAAGCTACATGCAATATGCATAGGCAAACGTATTGTATGCTCACATATAAAACAACTGCATAAGAAATACTAAATTCAGTAATGTTTTTCACTCTCATTTTCCATTTAGAGTACGTTCTAGCATTGTCCCTAATACCGAAAGGGTCAAATACATTCTTGTATGTGTATCTGAGTATATATTAATGCACAGAATAGAATTCAAGTACTATTCACCAGCTCATTATTAAAAAGGAATCTCTACTTACGCTTATTTGTAAAGTTGTGAATGGTAAAATTCAGTGTAAGTGGTAGCAATATTATATTAACTATAAATATATTTGAAACACATTACTAAAAATATCACTTCTGAAAGTACAAAGTACAGAGCTACATGGCTACTTACTAGTTTGGCCAGTTTGGTCAGTTTAACACTCTGAGATTATACCTCATTTGTACAGCTATGAAAATGATGACTATCTCAAAGAACTGCTACAGATAAGAGAGTGGAAATAGGGCATCTAACACAATGTCTAGGATACAGTGGGTGCTTAGCAAATTCATTACCGCTGTTTCTCTCTCTGTAGCCTCCAGGGTTATCACTGGGGCTCAGTGGGGAGCTAAGAATCCTCCACTGCTCCTGGAGGCCATCTTTTTACCTTTGTTGTTATTGCTATTATTGTTGTTGAATAGGACGGAGAGAAATTGAGAGAGGAAAGAAAGGCAGAGGGGGGAGAGAAAGATAGATACCTGCAGACCTATTTCACCACTTGTGAAACAACCCCCTTGCAGGTTGGGAGTCAGGGGCTGGAACCGGGATCCTTCCTCCAATCCTAGGGCTTTGCACTATGTGCACTTAGCCTGCTGCACTACCGCCCAGCCCCCACCACCATTTCTTTAAAAAAATGTTTTATTTATTTATTTATTCATTCATTCATTCGTTTGTTTATTATACTGAGAGATACAGAGGGAAAAGAGAAAGAGAAAGAAAGACTTGAGCGCTGCTCAGCTCTGGCTTATGGTGGTACTGTATTTCAAAGCCTGAGGCATGTAAGTCTTGCATAACCATTATACTGTCTCCCCCACCCTACCACACTGTTTCATTTAAGAGAACCTAGTGACCAGCTGGGAGGGCACAAGACTTACATGCCTAAGGTTTGATTCCTGACACAGCGTGTGTCAAAATAGTGCTCTAGCCTTTCTTTCTCTTGTATGATTTAAATAATAAATCTAAAAAAAGAAAGAGAGAATCAGGAGAAGAGCAACAAATTCAAAATTAGGGTTATGATAGCCCCTGTAGGTGTTGACCAGGGGCTTAAACCCAGGTCCTTGCACACTATTAATATGTGGGCTTAACCAGGTGTGCCACCACTACACTGCCCTGCAACATGACAGTAACTTATTTTAATGCATTAACTGTTTCCCAGAACATGGAGGAACACAAGAAAACAATTACATAAAAACTCTTATAAAAAATGAAGTCTTTTATGACAGAAGAACATGGAAATCATAGTAAGTAAATAGCATGTATCTACTGAGGCTGGGATATGTCTAAAAGAAAGTTACCTCCTTTGTTGCTCCAAAAAAGGAACATGAGAATCTTAAAGAACACAAGACCTTACTTAGTGTTTGACTACCCAAAAATAATTGAGGAAAAATGAACATAAACTTAAGATTTTATAATATAAGTTATAAAGCATATAATGATTTTCTTCAAGCTTTCATGTGTAATTTTGTTATTAGCTTTCTCAGTATAACCTTATTGCTATATTATTTAATTCATTTTAGTCATAAAGGAACAAAGAGTGCTATGGCCTGTTGACCTCAGTTTTCACTTAAAGAAACAAATTTTCTTCTGGAGAACAAAGACTAGTTTTCTTCGCTCAACCTTGTTTAAAATATTAACTTTATTCTCATTGCACCAAATATCCATACTTGTCATCTAGATTTGCTTACAACTGCAGCTTTGAAAAAATTATGAAATTATTTTCTGACTCCAAAATGAGAAGTAATTTCAATGAATTATCTTTGTTTTGTGTAAATGTACTTTAGACAACTGTCTCATTAATTTTTGCTTAGTATCATCTACTATATATCATTATAACAAAAAGTCTGATTATCGGCTTTCTTGACAAAGTCTAGATACAGTTTTTCTGGAAATTTATGTAATTGGCTTGTTATTCTGTTAAAATTTGTCATGATGTTCATTCTTGGAGCAAAATTGCTAGATGCAAGAAAAACTGAAAGTTGAGTAGAAAGTCTAAATCAAATATGACCAAATAATTATAATGTATCCACAATGTTTTACAAAAATGGGCAGGAGTGATAGCATAACACTCATGCAAAGAGACTCTCATGTCTGAGGCTCCGAAGTCCCAAATTCAATCCCCATATAACCATAAGCCAGAACTAGGGCTGGGAGGTGGCACAGCCTGTTAAGTTGCACATATTACCATAAGCCAGAGCTGAGCAATGCTCTGGTAAAAGTATACTGTGAAAAATTTAGGACCAGAAACATTTGTCACCATCAATCCTGTTTTTATACCAGCAATGAAAGGGAAGTGAATCTGGAAAACACCACTGGTGAAGAGGGAAAAAGGAAAAACACCCAGAAGTAGTAATAGGTGTAGGGGTGACTTAGAAAGGAAGTGAAGGCAGGACCATTGAAAAAATGGAATATCCATTCCAGGAGGTTCACTTACTAACAAAGTCCCAAAACCTAGATATAGACCAGGCCATGCAAGATAGAGCATAAGTTCACATGTATCCATAAATTAGGGCAAAATATATACCTGAAAGCAAAAATACACAATAGTCTGTAGGGAGTCAGTATCAAGTTCATAATGAAATAGTGTCTACTTAGACTTAGATACCCTCCTCACCTACTTCCTATTACAGTTCACTCACTCACTCCAAAGCTAACCTTATCAAAGCAAGGACTGCAAAAGCTGAATAAGGGCAAGAGACTGGCATACTTTAATGATGACTCTTTAGTCACTATCAGGCCGCCCCATCAACTGGGGCCCTAGTCGGGGAGTCCTGAGATTCCCAAACAGACATGATGGGCCTAGACCTCCAATAAATCGCTCTCTCCATTGTTACCAGTCATTTCTATCAGGAACAACACAATAGACCCCATTGTGGGCCCCCATAGGACCTTGCCCTCAGCCTGGATCAACAATGGTAGAAAATGTTCCATTCTCAGAGGATGGACAACATACTCTATGCTATACCTGAGGAAGATGGGTCCTGATATTGGGGAAGTTGGGCTGTTCCTACTCATGACCACAGAATGTGAGGTCAGATCTAGAGGGATGCAGAGGTCACATAGGCTCCTAAGCTGAACATAGGCCCCAGATCACATCAAATCGATGGTGTTTACAGTCAACAATATTTATACCCCTTTCCCATATTAGGGAGCTACTCTGTTCCCTGATACAGCTTTCTAGTCCTTTTTCCAGCCATGACATCATCTCTCCAGTCAGTAACTTGGATCCACCTGCATATCATATTTCAGACTCAGGGGAAAAAAGAAAAAGGAAAAAAAAAAAACTAGTATAGCCACAGGCCCTTTGGAATATAACTAAAATATGCCTACTAGGTATCTACAAAATGAAGGACACCCCCCCCCCCAACTTCATCTGCACTACTTCAGCCTTTAGGTCCATGATTGGTCAACAGTTTGTTTGGCATTGTATGTTAACTCTCCTTTTAACCACCAGGTTCCAGATGCTAGCAGGATGCGACCAGACTTCCCTGGACAGACAACCCCACCAATGTGCCTTGGAGCTCCACTTTCCCAGAGCCCCACCCCACTATGGAAAGAGAGAGACAGGCTGGGAGTATGTATTGACCTGTCAATGCCCATGTTCAGTGGGGAAGCAATTACAGAAGCCAGACCTTCCACATTCTGCATCCCACAATGACCTTAGGTCCATACTCCCAGAGGGTTAAAGAATAGGAAAGCTATCAGGGGAAGGGATTGGATATAGAGATCTGGTGGTGGGAATTGTGTGGAGTTGTACCCCTCTTAGGTTTAGTCAATGCTTCCTTTTTATAAATAAAAAATAAATAAAAAATGGAATATGTATGTATAAATATAGCTAAATAATTATAGAATCATCCCAGATCAGTGACCCTGGGAGAGATACTGCAGTATCCAATGTAGGGGAATGGGACACAGAACTCTGGTGGTAGGAATTTTATGGAATTATACCCCTATTAACTTACACTGTTGTAAAACTTTATTACTTACTAATAAAAATATATTAAAGTGGTCCAGAAGGTGGTACAGTGGCTAGAGCACTAGACTCTCAAGCATGAGGTCCTGAGTTCAATCCCCAGCAGCACATGTACCAGAATGATGTCTGGTTCTTTCTCTCTATCCTCCTGTCTCTTTCACAAATAAATAAATAAATAAAATCTTTAAAAATATATATTAAACATAAAAATTATTAATTTAAAGAAATAAACAAATAGTAAACCCAGGTTGTCATGCCTGGTCTCTACTGGGTGCATAACTACCCAGCCCCTTTTATTTATTTCTATTGGTAAACCCTTCATACGAACTAAGGCATTTCAAAAGTATGAGTTCATTCCCCGGTTACCTCAAAATAAAAGCATTAACATAATGTTTTTTATTTTGAGGTAACCGGGGAATGAACTCATACTTTTGTGTATGTAGAATTCTGCAAAGAAAGCCCCATTATTCATTTTTTAAAAAATATTTATTTATTTATTTATTTATTTATTTATTCCCTTTTATTGCCCTCGTTGTTTTATTGTTGCAGCTATTGATGTGTCATTGTTGTTGGATAGGACAGAGATAAATGGAGAGAGGAGGGGAAGACAGAGAGGGGGAGAGAAAGATAGACACCTGCAGACCTGATTCACTGCTTGTAAAGCGACTCCCCTGTAGGTGGGGAGCCGGGGGCTCGAACTGGGATCCTTATGCCGTTCCTTGAGCTTTGCGCCACCTGCGCTTAACCTGCTGTGCTACCGCCGACTCCCCTTCCATTATTCAATTTTGATTCTATAATTTTCAGAGACAGAAAGGGAGACACCAAATCATTGCTGTACCAGTCATTGTATTTTTCTGGGTGGGTGCTGCCCATGGTGCTCCCATGTGATGTCAGGGACTGAACCTAGGATTCTAGACTTCATAAATTATGTACTTTAACCACTAATGCACCTCATGATTCCTGACTGGCACAGTTTTTAGAATCACATCATCCTATAAATGAGCTGGGTGTTCTGCTTTTCAGTACAGTATACTGACAGAAGGAAACACCAAAATAGATTTAAAACAAACAAACAAGGTGGGGGGCTTGGAGTCCTCTGAGGAACTTAGCCATATAAGCTGGGGTGTATCTTGCAAATAATGTTTATGTGTGGCCCTTCTTCATCCTACAACTGATTTAGAATAAACAGATCCCATCCCTTGGAGTTTTGAATTGGAATTTAAGCTAATATTGAAGCAGCAGTGACTACTTTTGAGGTCTAAGAAGAGATTCAGAAAAACATCTAATCCGTGAAGTGAAACAGCAATGAAGCAGACAAGAAATCATGTTGTCAATTGCAGGAAAAAGTTAAGACTTCCAATTCTAGAAATATGGATTTCTTACTTTTCAATTTCAGTACTTATCACATTCCAATAACATCTTCTATTGGACTCTATGAATTAGTCTTAATTGTTTAAGATAAGTTCGTTGTTGTTTACCGGAGCACAGCTCAGCTCTGACCTATGGTGGTGCAGGGGATTGAACCTGAGACTTTGGACACTCAAATATGAGAGACTCTTTGCATAACCATATGCCATCTATCCCTACCTGAAGATAAGTGATCTTTTTAAATACACTAAGTTTGAGGTCCAGTTTTTGTAGTCAAATGACTACTGCAAGTTCATAGTTATTATAATGCTGAAATTAGAACTAGAATTTGTTTTGTGACAATTTTCTCCTTAAATCCTAACAAATTATTTTCTCCTGTTCTTGTTAAAGGAAATAGACAATAGAGTATATTATTAATACTATTAATAATAAATGGATATAAAACTAAAATACAAAGTTAAGGGGTGAGAGAGATAGCATAATTATCATACAACAGATTTTCATGCTTGAGGATTTGAAGACAGTGGTCCAATACCTCACACCATCAGTGCTTAAGTAAAACATAATAATAATAATAATATAAAAAATTCATATCATTCTCTTTCACATTGGACCGGCAAACTTGGTGTGGTTTTGATCCCAAGCTAAGTCTTTTCACCATCCAGCATGACAAGAGATCTCAGGGCACACATACCTGGATATCCCTGTGGGGCAAACTGTCATTGGGTTTCAAGAAGAATCTAATTCAATTTGACTGTTCTATCAATATACAACAAAATAGAAGAAAATAGGCTGGATAGCCTACTTGTAGGGGCTGGTTCTGTCAAGATATGCTTACCTCATGGGAGCATCGACAATTTAACATAATATTAACCCTACAAATAGTAGATTTTTATAACCTAATGAGTACTTTAGGTTCTACATATGAGTAGAAATTCCTTTCCTATGGGAAGAGTAACAAACAGAAGTTTCTTCTCTAGAAAAAAAAAGAGATGTAGGGAACTAAAAGAAATCTCCCCTCAGTCTAACTATCTCCATCAGTAAAAATATGTCAGAAAAAAAAGTTGGGTTAATGGCATGTCAGAAATAGTCTATGGGGAGTTGGGCTGTAGCGCAGCGGGTTAAGCACAGATGGCGCAAAGCACAGGGGCCAGCATGGGGATCCCGGTTCGAACCCCGGCTCCCCACCCGCAGGGGAGTCGTTTCACAGGTGGTGAAGCAGGTCTGCAGGTGTCTGTCTTTCTCTCCTCCTCTCTGTCTTCCCCTCCTCTCTCCGTTTCTCTCTGTCCTATCCAACAACGACAACAACAATGGTAACTACAACAATAAGACAACAAGGGCAACAGAGGGGAATAAATAAATAAAATAAATATTAAAAAAAAGATACAAAAAAAAGAAATAGTCTATGGTTTTCAAAAGCAATCTCAAACGAAAGCAGTAAAAACACTTCAAATTTTTCCAATGATGGGTTAATGAGATAGTACACCTGGCATGCACACATGCTTTCTGCCAAGTGCATGACCTGGTTTGGGTCTAATCCCAATTACACTGAGTGCTGTGGTATCTTCCCCTCACTCCCTGTCTATGTTTCACTCTCTAAGGAAAAAGTTGGCCCAGAGTGGTTAAGCCCTGTAACCACAAAAACAGGCAAATGACAACAATAAAGCAAATAAAGCAAAAAACATTGTTTTCACTCTGGTTTAAGGAAGAGAAGAATGGTAAGAAGGTTAGACTTTTCCCTTTGTGGAGTGTAGAGGGAATGAAAATGAGAAGAAAGTAAATATAGTAGTATTGGAGAAAAGGAGACAGGAAATTGATTCTAGAAGATGGTGGGAAAAATGAAGTAATTAGCCTTTCAGTCTGAAAGTCTTATCCACGAAATGTATCAAATTTATTGGCATTTTTCTCTTAAAACCTGGAAACTCATAGGTTTATACTTGCCTTAGTCTTCCTTGTAATTGGATTCGTTTCATTGAAAATGTCTTTAAAATTTATGCGGAAAAAAGTTCTGCCAATATTTTCCTCTAAGTATCTGATAGTTTCTGGTCTAACATCCAAGTCCTTGATCCACTTGGAATTTACTTTTGTATTTGGTGAAATACAGTGATTCAGCTTCATTCTTCTGCATGTTTCAACCCATTGTTTCCAACACCATTTGTTGAAGAGACTCTGCTTCCCCCATATAATAGTCTGGGCCCCTTTGTCAAAGATTAGATGTCCATAGGTGTGGGGCCTCATTTCTGGGCTCTCAATTCTATTCCACTGGTCAGTGTGTCTGTTCATGTTCCAGTACCAAGCAGTTTTGATGACAATGGCCCTATAATATAGTTTGAGATCTGGCAGTGTGATGCCTCCGGTTCTGTTCTTTTTTCTCAAGATTGTTTTGGCAATTCTAGGTCTTTTCTGGTTCCAGATAAACATTTGTAGCATTTGTTCTATTCTCCTAAAAAATGTGCTTGGGATCTTGATGGGGATAGCATTAAATTTGTAGATGGCTCTGGGTAATATATTCATTTTGATGATGTTAATTCTTCCAACCCATGAGCATGGAATATCTTTCCACTTCTTTGTGTCTTTTTCAATTTCTTTGAGTAGTGACTCATAATTTTCAGTATACAAGTCTTTCACTTCTTTGGTTAGGTTTATTCCTAGATATTTTATTGTTTTTGTTGCTATAGAAAAAGGAACTGATTTCTGGATTTCAATTTCTTCTAACTTAGTGTTTGCATAGAGGAATGCCACTGACTTTTGAATGTTAATTTTATAGCCTGATACATTACTGTATTGCCTGATGATTTCCAAAAGCTTCTTGCTAGATTCCTTAGGTTTTTCCATGTATACTATCATGTCATCTGCAAATAAGGAGAGTTTGACTTCTTCTCTTCCAATCTGTATGCCTTGAATTCCTTGCTCCTGCCTGATTGCTATGGCAAGACCTTCCAACACTATGTTGAATAGTAATGGTGATAGTGGGCAGCCCTGTCTAGTACCTGATCTGAGGGGAAATGCTTCCAGTTTTTCACCATTGAGTATGATGTTGGCTGTAGGTTTGCTATATATAGACTCCACTATCTTCAGGAATACATCAAATTAAAAAGCTTCTTCACAGCAAAAGAAACCACTACCCAAATCAAGAGACCCCTCACAGAATGGGAGAAGTTCTTTACATGCCATACATCAGATAAGAGTTTAATAACCAACATATATAAAGAGCTTACCAGACTCAACAACAAGACAACAAATAACCCCATCCAAAAATGGGGGGAGGAATTGGACAGAATATTCACCACAGAAGAGATCCAAAAGGCCGAGAAACACATGAAAAAATGCTCCAAGTCTCTGATTGTCAGAGAAATGCAAATCAAGACAACAATGAGATATCACTTCACTCCTGTGAGAATGTCACACATCAGAAAAGGTAACAGCAGCAAATGCTGGAGAGGGTGTGGGGTCAAAGGAACCCTCCTGCACTGCTGGTGGGAATGTCAATTGGTCCAACCTCTGTGGAGAACAGTCTGGAGAACTCTCAGAAGGCTAGAAATGGACCTACCCTATGACCCTGCAATTCCCCTCCTGGGGATATATCCTAAGGAACCCAACACATCCATCCAAAAAGATCTGTGTACACATATGTTCTTGGCAGCACAATTTGTAATAGCCAAAACCTGGAAACAACCCAGGTTGTCCAACAACAGATGAGTGGCTGAGCAAGTTGTGGTATATATACACAATGGAATACTACTCAGCTGTAAAAAATGGTGACTTCACCGTTTTCAGCCGATCTTGGATGGACCTTGAAAAAATCATGTTGAGTGAAATAAGTCAGAAACAGAAGGATGAATATGGGATGATCTCACTCTCAGGCCGAAGTTGAAAAACAAGATTAGAAAAGAAAACACAAGTCGAACCTGAAATGGAATTGGAGTATTACACCAAAGTAAAAGACTCTGGGGTGGGTGGGTGGGTGGGGAGAATACAGGTCCATGAAAAATGATGAATGAAATAGTGGGGGTTGTATTGCTAAATGGGAATCTGGGGAATGTTATGCAAGTAAAAAAAAAAAAAAAGAAGTAGAAACGCAAAGCAGAAATTGACTGAGTTTGGAGTATGGCACCAAAGTAAGAAAGCAGAAGTATACTAGAGTTTGCAGTGAGTACCTCCCTAATACTTCCTCTCCACTTTTCCAAGCTTTGGGTCCATGATTGCTCAACAATTTGTTTGGCTTTGTATGTTAACTCTCTTTTCAGTCACCAGGTTCCAGGTGTCATCAGGATGCCGGCCAGACTTCCCTGGATTGAAGACACCACCAATGTGTCCTGGAGCTCAGCTTCCCCAGAGACCCATCCTACTAGGGAAAGAGAGAGGCAGACTGGGAGTATGGACCGACCAGTCAACGCCCATGTTCAGCGAGGAAGCAATTACAGAAGCCAGACCTTCTACCTTCTGCAACCCTCAATGACCCTGGGTCCATGCTCCCAGAGAGATAGAGAATGGGAAAGCTATCAGGGGAGGGGGTGGGTTATGGAGATTGGGTGGCGGGAATTCTGTGGAGTTGTACCCCTCCTACCCTATGGTTTTGTTAATTAATCCTTTCTTTAATAAAAAAAAAAAAAAAAAAAAACCCTGGAAACTCATACCTACTGCTCACTAGAGTCATATTGACACATTTTCTCTTCCTACCTCACTGCTCTTTCTATGGTTAAAATTCTCCATCCTGGGAGAGGTTGGGTGGTGGCCCACCTAGTTGAGTGCCTATGTTACAGTGCTTAAGGACCTGGGTTCAAGCCCCTATGCCCACTTGCAGGGGTAAAGCTTCACAAGTGGTGAAACAGTGCTGGAGGTGTCTCACTGTCTCTCTCCCTCTCTATCCTTCTTCTCAATTTCTGGCTGTCTCTATCAAATAAAGATAAAAAAATTGTCCAGGGGCCGGGCGGTGGCGCAGTGGGTTAAGCGCATGTGGAGCAAAGCGCAGGGACCGGCGTAAGGATCCCGGTTCGACTCCCCACCTGCAGGGGAGTCGCTTCACAGGCGGTGAAGCAGGTCTGCAGGTGTCTATCTTTCTCTCCCCTTCTCTGTCTTCCCCTCCTCTCTCCATTTCTCTCTGTCCTATCCAACAACGAATTGCGTCAACAAGGGCAATAATAATAACCACAACGAAGCTACAACAAGGGCAACAAAAGGGGGAAAAAAAAAGGCCTCCAGGAGTGGTGGATTCATGGTGCAGGCACCGAGCCCAGCAATAACCCTGGAAGAGGAAAAAAAAAAATTGTCCATCCTCAGGGTCATTAGAGCTAAGGACAGAACACAAGTTCATTTGTATAGAGAGACATAGTTTTGTGAAGCACTTTTATTACTTAAATAGTTACCTATGGTGAGTGGATTAGGATTAAACACATCAGATTAAGCTAAATTCTTCATTTTCTCTGTAAAGCATTCTGTTTCATGTTTACTTTGTATGACTGCTATGTATAAGACAGAAATTATGTTTTTAAATAAATGAAACTAAAATTTTAGTAATCAGTGTTTTGGAAATCATAAAATAAAGTGGTATAATACCAAAAGCATTACTATATGAACACTAGCTAATGTCACAATGGCCACTGCATAAGGCTAATTAAAGGGATTCAGATGATGAATAAAGCTAATTAAAAGGATTTAAAGGTTAACAGTGTTGGTCATCTGAATGTCTTATGCTATGACTGGCCAGTTGTGTTTTGTGAGTGAGTTGAAGGACCAAAATTTTTTGTATGACCCATTTTTCTCAGAGTACTCTGAAACTTAATTGACTTTATATAAAAATGCTGGACGCAGCAGCCATGGTTTCTGGAGACATCCAGAAACAGTCCAAAAATTGTTTTTTCCTCTTTTGATTTTTTTTTAGTCTTGGTATAATGTGAAACGTTTAGTCTTAAACTGTGTGAGTAAAGATGGTTCATCTAAGACAGTACAGATCTAAATTTGTGTTTGAAATGATATGTCTTCGTAACAAAAGTTTTTCTCCTCCTGTGTGTTATAAACTACATGTTTAATGTGTGTGTTTCAAGTCTGGTAAACATTAACTTAATGGTTAAAAGTGTAACTTTGAAGCTAAATTCTTACCAGGAAAGGTAAAATTAATTCGCTAAAGTAACTATTTTAGGTAAAAGTCTAAGTATCCAATGTGACAATTCATCATCTCCAAAATTAAAATACAAATTCTCTACACAGGACATTTCTGGAGGGCCCCCCAAAAATGCCCTGTAAACTAATCTTGTGGAAATTAATCCACAACAAATCTGGCATCAATCTGACACTGTATATGTTCAAAAAAAAAATTGTCACTAACATGTGTTAACTCTCTAAGTAACCTGAGTTTGTTTAAAGTCCAAAGTAAAAAATAGTAAAAAATCAATATATATTTTACCTAAATTTGATCTGAAGATCCTGCTGTACAGAGAGTGCTACACGAGGTCACATAAGATGACCTTTAAACAAAATTATAAAGATACTTAAACCAGTTATAATCGAGTTATCAATTATAGTAAACTTTTAATTTGTTACAAGTCTTTTTCTTCACAAGTAATTGACTACAGCTATGTCAAGCCTTCACATGAAGAAGCATCTGCTCATACAGAATCCCCAAAAATCCATCTTGGACCCTGTCCTCTGACATTGCCCACAACTACAGCTGCCCCCCTGCCCCAGAATTAATGATGTGACCTGGCACGACCTGAAGAAACTAATTCACAGACTCCAAAGCTCATTCTCTACAGAAAAGCGGAATTCCGGTGGCTGACCTTCCCCATCAAGATAGACGTGCAGCGTTTCATCCCTTGGCATTTATTCTCCTGATCGACATTGGACTGACACTTCTATTGGACTTACTGGTATACCTCTTGGACACTTTACACAACTTTACAGCAGCTTCCCTTTACGCTGCTGGGTTTCTCAAAGACTGACCGCAGCAGTCCATGGACTTTACAGCCAGCTGTCTTGGGACTCTAAGGCCATGTCCTTCACCTGCAGGCCCTGTCTCCAGAGGTAGGAAACACCCCCCCCCCCCTTAGCCTGATAGGCCCTGTCCCCAGAGGCAGGAAATGCCCCCCAGAGGCAGGAAATGCCCCTTTCACCTGTAGGCCCTGTCCCCAGAGGCAGGCAACGCCTTTGAGGCAAGAAACATTCCTTCACCCACCAAGCCTTTTCTTGACATCATACTGGCTCTTGCTGCTCTCCTACTTGTTCCTCCCTATCTTGTGCCAGTTCTTTTGAAAAAGCCTGCATAATATAGGTTTCTGTTCACCCCTACACTGCTATTCCCTTGACAGAAATGGAGTCGTTTACAGACATTCACCCATTTAAATATGGCCATTATGTAAGAGGGAGATGTTGGGAAATTGTGAGGATGTGATTGAGTTTGGAAGGACTTGAACCTGAGGAGTGTGTCAGTCCTGTTAGTCTCTCTCTCTTCTGAGAGGTTAAGCAAGAAGGGACAGTAGAACCCCAAAGGTGTGCCTCCTATCAGTCTCCCTACCTCACAAAACACCCCACATTGCTGATACTATGGCCATTAGATAAAATGAAAGGGGGAAATGTTGGTCATCATTTCTCCTTTGGCTAGTTCTGCTTCTGTTTCTATCTATGTCATCATGCCAGGTTTTATATAATCATTGTTTTGTTTGAGACCCACCCTGGTTTAATCCTCATTGGTTTAATCCCCACTGGTTTAATCCCAACTGGTTTGTGCTCTTTTTCCACTCTGCCCCTTATCCTACATACTTCCTTTTCCACCCTACCACTTCCATCTCAGAAGATATTTAAAGGCAGAAAAATAAACGCAGCAGGGTATTGTGTGTTCCCGCTCCACGAGTCCCAGAGTCTCTCTTGCGCGACTCTAGTTTCTGATCCCTTTCCTGCGCAGCAGCCTAGGTTGACTCTGGTCAAGTTCTCTCCACCCCAGAGAGCATGTGCCTGGGAAGAAGCACCCTCAGGCTATCCCGGCATAACAGGTTGAAGTAAAAGACTAGAAGTAATATCAATGTTGGTAAGCATAACAGAAGCAAGTCACTGAATTAAACTAAAAACTTTACTTATCTATAGTGTTATTTTATACACTAATAAGGAGATAAATTTTGAAATTTGAATTATGATGGAAAACATCAAGTGAAAGTTGAACTGGGTGTGGTGTATTGCACAAAAGCAGAGGCCTTTCGAAAGAAGGGAGAGGGACAGGATGAAGGGATATTGGGGTCCTGGTGTGTCTCCTACTCATCTACCAAAGGAAGATGAGAGACTATGCCCATATGAGGGAAGGTACCAAAGGAGCAGAGTGCATATAGAGCTCTGGGGGTGGGCAATGTGTGGAAGTGTACCCCTCTTATCCTATGTTCTTGTCATTGTTTCCATTTTATAAATGAAATAATAATAAAAAAAGTACTGTAAACCACTGACACTTGAATTAAAAAAATAGAATTGAGTAAGCAAACTTGCCTGGTACTGGAACAAAAATAGACACAGTGACTAGTGGATTAAAACTGAGATCCCAGAAATAAGTCCCCACACCTATGGACAGCTATTTTTGACAAAGGGGCTCAAAGTATTAAAAAAGGAAAGTCTTTGCAACAAATGTTGTTGCGAAAATTGGGTTGAAACATGCAGAAGAATGAACTAATCACTATATTTCACCACAAACTAAAGTAAACTCCAAATGGAACAAGGACTTGGATGTTAGGCCACAAACTATCAAATACGGAGAGGAAAATATTGGCAGAACTCTTTTCCACGTAAATTTTATAGGTACCTTCAATGATACAAATCCAATTGCAGGGAAGACTAAAACAAAAATAAATGAATGGTACTATATCAAATTGAAAGGCTTCAGCAAAAGAAACCACCATCCAAATAAAGGGACTCTTTATAGATTGGGTGAAGATTTTTACATGCCATACATTAGACAAAAGGCTAATAAACAAGAGATATAAAGAGCACACCAAATGACTCCATCCAAAAGTGGGGAGAGGATACAAACAGAATATTCACCAAAGAAGAGATCCCAAAGGACGACAAATATGGAAAAATGCTCCAAGCCATAGACTGTCAGAGAAATGCAAATAAAGACAAAAATGAGCTACCACTTCACCCCTATGAGGATGTCATACATCAGAAATAATAAGAACAACAGATGCAGGGTCCACGGTGGTGGCACACCCAGTTAAGTTAAACACACATAGTACTACGTGCAAGGATCCAGTTTTGAGCCCCACCAATAATCCCTGCTCCTGGTCTGCTTCAGAAGCAGTGAAGAAGGTCTGCTAGTGTCTTTCTCTATCCCTTCTCTATCTCCTCCCAAAATTTATCTCTGCTCTGTCCAATAAATTAGAAAGAAAAAAAAAAAGAGGAACAAGTGCTGAAGAAGTTGTAGGGGCAAAGGAACCCTTCTGTACTATTGGTGGGAATGTAAATTGGTCCAGCCTCTGTGGAAAGCAGTCTAGAGAACTATCAGAAGGCTAGACATGGGCCTGCCCTATGATGCTGCAATTCCTCTACTGGGGAATATATCCTAAAGAACCAAAAACACTCATCCAAAAAGATTGTACAGTAAAAGGGTCAGTTTTTATTATCTTTCCCATAATACTTACCCCCAAAATCCTCAGTGGGATGCAAAATACATTTTTCATAACCCAAATTATTGGTGTCATGGGATTAATTCTAGCAAGTTGGGCAGCTGTGTGAATCTACCTTCACTGGGCATTTGTATGTGATTTCAGTAAGTTTTCATTTTTCCTATAAAACTACAGGTATATATATATATTTAAAGGTTTAATACATAATACCATTCTAACTTGTGAGTAATTCATCTTGACTTCTAAAGTGAGGCAATTAAACAAATACATGACTCAAAGTTAAGAATTCCTGTTACATCACATCCTTTTTGCTAGGGCATGTAGAGCCACTGGCACTGAAAGGAAAATAAGAATTAACAGTAAATAAACTTCAGTTCTGCTCCAGTCTGCAATTTTATTGCTTTTGTGATTTGGCATTACTGATTTGGTGAATTTGGGTTCCAGAGACAGCTTCCATATTTGTAAAATGAGAATAAGCATCCATTGTATACGATTTCTAAAAGAAGGTCTCCACATAAAATAAATATAACTCTAAGAGTTTGTTACCCTATGTTTCCTGAACAATCCAAATGCCAAAGGAAAACAGCACTATTTTTCCAGCTAAGGAGAAAACTTTATGAAGGTAGTAACTTGTTCATCTTTGTACTCGTATGATTGAATCACATTTTGGTCCATGACAGACACACACCAAATGCATAGTTAGTAACTGGCAACTGATAAAAAAAATTGAGATTTACAAATATAAATTCAGCAAGAAAAATATCTCAAAAGTTTAAAGAATCAAAAGGTGGATGCTTTAAATAATTAATATTTAAATGAGCAAAAAGGAAAGGAAACTCAAAGCTCATTCATTCATGTGTAAGGACAAAAGAAAAATACGAAAATGATTAAAATACTTGAATAAGCTTGTTAGAGAATGTAGAGATAAATTAACTCACTAGAGCATCAATTCATTAATGATGAATTTAATTACCATTTATTTCCTTAGAGACAGATTTACGTCACTTCAATAAATATCTGAATTTATTGCTACACTGATCCAAGTATTATAAATGTAAGATGCAATGGTTCCTATCCTGAAGATGTTTATACCCTAAGAACATGAGAAAACAACTACAAAATAAAATATAGATTACTATAAAATATACAATAGAAGGCACAAAATTAGTGTTTGGAAAGTCAAAGAGGAGGGGCCAGGTGATGGTACACCTGGTAGAGCGTACATGTTATAATGTGCAAGGACTCAGGTTTGAGCCCCTGGTCCCCACCTGCAAGGGGAAACCTTCATGAGTTGTGAAGCAGTATTGCAGGTGTCTCTCTGAATTTCCTTCTATCACTCCTTTCCCTCTTGATTTCTGGCTGTCTCTATCCAATAAATAAATAAAGATAATAAAAATATAAGTCTTAAAAAAAAAAAGAAGAAAGTCAAAGAAGAAAGAAATAATACCATCTGACAGGTCTGGGAAAAAATTCCTATTAAAGTTGATATTTTTTATTGTTGGGCCTTGAAGGGTGTCTAAGGATGTGTAGAAGATGGAGATAGATGGAAGAGAAGAGGGACTATATAGGCTGTGTATCTGACTCTCTCAAAAGCCTAGACCAATGGCACAGCTACATACAAGATACTGGGTACTATACAGCAAACTCTATAACAAAAGGACTTTTCAAAGTTAACCCAATTACCAAATAATGTGATGATAACAAAAACTATCCATTGTCTTCTCAAACCCTAAGACACAAGGAACCTCACATCTCCACTATAGAGCCTATATTTCCCCCAGTCCTGGAACCTTAGGATAGGGCCCACTTTTCCTTATGCCTCTCCCAATCCATATCAAATAATATCGCATCTGCCGATCACAACCTAATCAACGCAGTGATTGCCACCTCAACATGCTTGAGCTCAGACTGTGTCCAGAGACTTCAGGTGTGGAATGACAACCCTTCAGCTTCATTACTCGGGTGAGACCTTTCCTTTCATAGTATACTCTAATTCCATACCAGGTGGTTCACTTTCTAACAAAGTCCCAAAACCTAGATGTACACCAGGTTCTGTGAGAGAGAGCATATGTTCACATGTATCCATAAACTACTGCAAAATATATACCTGAAAGCAGAAGTACACTAGAGTTTGCAGTGAGTACCCCCCTAACACTTCCTCTCCACTATTCCAACCTTTGGGTCCATGATTGCTCAACAATTTGTTTGGCTTTGTATGTTAACTCTCTTTTCAGTCACCAGGTTCCTGATGCCATCAGGATGCCGGCCAGGCTTCCCTGGACTGAAGACCCCACCAATGTGTCCTGGAGCTCAGCTTCCCCAGAGATCCACCCTACTAGGGAAAGAGAGAGGCAGACTGGGAATATGGACCGACCAGTCAACGTCCATGTTCAGCGGGGAAGCAATTACAGAAGCCAGACCTTCCACCTTCTGCAACCCACAATGACCCTGGGTCCATGCTCCCAGAGGGATAGAGAATGGGAAAGTTATCAGGTGAGGGGATGGGATATGGAGATTGGGTGGTGGGAATTGTGTGGAGTTGTACCCCTCCTACTCTATGGTTTTGTTAATTTATCCTTTCTTAAATAAAAAATAAATTAAAAAGAAGAAAAACATTAAAAATTTTTTTTAAGCAGAAGAAGCTTCTAATATTGGGCTAGAAAAGGTCTAACTCAAAGGGGTAATAAGGCCACGTGCCAAAAATATTGAGCTCAAGTGGGTGGCTGAAGAATAATATTTTATTTTAAAGGCAGGAAGAGGAAACTAAAAAAAGAAAAAGAAAATTATAAGCTTGATTTAAGGAAAGTAAAGCACTGTAAGAAGGCACATAGCAGAGCAGGCAGTTAAGAATATGTCGCTTACAGAAGCCAGACCTTCCACCTCTGCACCCAATACTGATCCTGGGTCCATACTGCCAGAGGGATAAAGAATAGGAAAGCTTTGGGGGGGGGGGTATGGAACTCTGGTAGTAGGAATTGTACCCCTCTTATCCTATAGTCTTGTCAATATTTTTATTTTATAAATAAATTTAAAAAACATGTTGCCAGCTAATTCCATCCTGACTTCCCTGGGCAGATGACCTCACCAGTGTGTCCTGAAACCTCACATCTCCAGAGCTCTACCCCACTAGGGAAAGACAGAAACAGGCTGGGGGTATGGGTTGACCTGCCAATACCCATGTCCAGTGAATCAATTAAAGAAGCCAGAACTTCTTCCTTCTGCACCTCATAAAGAATTTTGGTCTATATTCCAGAGAAGTATGGAGAAATGCTAGGGGAGGACGACAGGAGGACTCTGAACTTCAATTCCATCAAAACTCAGAGAGAGAAGAGGAAAAAAGGAAGCACATTCAGAAGTAATGATAAGAGTAGATGCATTTAGATGAGATAGGGCGCGTTCAGGGTGGTATGGCCATAGACAGTAGATGCCTTTAGAAAGGAAGAGAAGGCAGGAACAAAGAAAAAGTGGATAAATATATATAAATACAGATAGACAGTTACAGACATAACAGTCAAACCATTATTTGTGACCTTGGGAGAGCTACTACCTCCAATGGAGGGAATGGGGATACAGAACTCTGGTGGTGGGAAATATGTTGAATTATACCCCTGTTATCTTATAATTTTGTAAATCAATATTAAATCACAAATTAAAATAAAATTTTAAAAAAGAAACTGCTTGGACCAACACATTTAGCCCTCTTAACTCAGTTTTCCCATTTATAGAACTGAAATAAAAATGTTCATTCTGCTCATCAGAAAAATGGCTGCTGTTTTATATACTTATATATAAATACTATATTTACGTATATAAGAAGTCAGTTTATAAATTTTCATGCAATAAAAAAGATAGTATTGCTGAATGGTATGTATATACAACCAGTATTTGTTAACATTACTGTTATGCATGCCTATAATATATATACTCACTAAACTATTGAGTATTTATAGTTTGCTAGCTGGAAGTTAATTTTATATGATTCTGAAGTCTTACTGACTTCTGAATCCCAATCCCTTGTTACCTTCCCTAAATATATGAACCAAATTTGGCTTTTTGTTTCCAGAGTACTCTACATCTCTGAGTACCTTCTTTAGGTATACACTTGACTTGTACTTTGACTAGCTCACTTTTCCCAGTTGCTCAGTACACAGAAATATATAAAGTTTCTGCAATATTTAAAACTATTTTTAAAACTATTTATTTTATTTGATAAGACAGAGAGAAATTGAAAGGGAAAGTGGCTGGACGGGGAGAGAAAGACAGACACCTGCAGTACTGCAGCACTGCTAAGGAAGCCTTTTCCCTGAAGGTGGGGGCCAGTGGCACATAACCAGGTGTACTACTATCCAGTCCTGTTTCTGCAGCATTTTTTTTTTTTACCTGCTTCACCGCCTGCAGGTGGGGGAGCCGGGGGCTCGAACCAAGATCCTTACACCAGTCCTTGGGCTTTGCACCACCTGCACTTAACCCTCTGCACCACCATCTGACTCCCCTCTGCAGCATTTAAGGTTAATCTGTATCAGGAATAAGCTTAGTCAGAAGGGAATTCGTGTCCCACAAGGTTTCTCAGATTCCAGAAAAACACCTATGTTATAATTTAGCAATCAGAAGGATAGTGGTTATAAAATTATAATTACATCTTACAGAGTGCTATATAATAGGTTTGTTGGAATAGTAAGTCAAGGCAGAATTTATAAGAAATAGTCAATAAAGGAATACATAAATGAAAGCATTTATATTTATTATGCTCATATTAAATATGTAAGCATAAAAGGGAAATGTATTTATTACTGTCTAAGAAAAATGACCAATATAGAATAAAGAAAAATGCTTTAGAAAATGGAAGGAACAGCCGAAACTGATCATAAAACATACTGTCTCATTAACCTAATGATTTCAAAATGATCAAAAGCATAATCAAATCAAATCTGAAACATTTTACCACTGAATGTGACTGAATTTAAAAGAACATTTTTAGGGAGAACATTCCATGGAAAAATTCATTTTCAAATTCTATAATTTTGCTTTTTAAAGGTACAGTTAATAATGAAAGAAAGCTACTGCTGAAAAGAGGGGGAGTACTGACTAAATATTCTACTGGATTTTGATCATGGCTTCAGAGCATCATGTTTGTTATGGCTTTAGGTAATAGTGATTATTATCATCATCATTATTATTTTTTTAATAAAAAAGAGAGGTGACTAAAAAGTGCCTTGTCTGTTCTGTACTCCTTGCCAGCCACTTTAAAATGTAGTTCTGAGCACCTTCTCTCCTTTGCAACCTCCCCGGAAACCCACCCCTAGTCTGGAATTTCAGGAGCAAAGAGTACAAAAGAGCTGATGAGCAATGAATGCTTCACCCTTCCTCAATTAATCTTGTCTTTCTACCTTTGCTTTTGCTTTCCCTCTACATGAAGGTAATAATGACACCCTCATCCATTATCCTTTTATCCCTGTTATTCTCGTGAAATTGCTTAATAATATGTTACAGATTCGTCTTCACTCACATAATTCTTCCTGTCATTTGCAGTATATCATCCTACAAACATACAGCCCACTTTCACTGGCCGTTCTTTGAAGATTATTGTCAGTGACATCTTCAGGACGCGCTTGGAATCTGGAGCATCATTTCCGTCGCAATGGGGAATTACACTGACTTATCTGTCATTGCCAAAAGCACAACAAGCAATTCAGTGTTAATGCAAAGGTAACACAGGTTTTTATCCTGCCACCAGAACAAGAGCTCTTGTAAATTTATGCTAATACAGGCCTTTCAGAGTTAAAAACCCACTTACCCAGCTGGAAAAGACCCACATGTGAAAATACATAGGAACTCACATCCCCATAAACTAAAATGGTAGCTGATCAGCTAGTAATTATTTATTTTATTTTAAAATCTTTATGCTAATAATGATCATTTCATTGCAGTAGTATATAAGTACACCACAGAACACTGAAAACTAAAAGTCACATTTCAATGGTATCACTAAAGTGCTAATTTTTTTGTTTTTTTGATGAACAAATATTTTAAAGAATTAGTGAAAGTTCTTCTGCGACTGCTATTATACTTGGCTCTTTTTTTTTTTTTTTTAAATCATGAGTTCAAGACCACTACAAATGAGCAGTTTTCCCTGATTGAGGGTGGCATTCCAGAGGGACCCAGGCAATCCAGCGTGCATGCCAAGTCTGACAACACATGACAAGCTGGTCGGCGTGCAGTAATTTGACTAATTATACCGGATTAGAGCATATTAATGCAAGCTGTTTTCTCCAGAGTTAATGACCTGCTGACTGGGTTCTGTTAGGCCCCACTTGGTCTACAGGCAGCTCAAAAACAAAACCCTGTTTTGTAAGCCCTCGTCATTTCACATCAGCAAATGAGTATATCAAACTATGGAGCAGCAAAATGTAAGCGACATTTTGTCTGCTATAAACTCATGCAGTCTAACTTTCTACCTCAAGGGCTTCTTTTATATAAAATTGATGTCAGTTGCCCTTTCTTTCTTTCTTTCTTTCTTTCTTTCTTTCTTTCTTTCTTTCTTCTTTCCTTCCTTCCTTCCTTCCTTCCTTCCTTCCTTCCTTTCTTTCTCTTTTTTTCTTTCTTTCTTTCTCCCTTTCTTTCTTTCTTTCTTTCTCCCTTTCTTTCTTTCTTTCTTTCTCCCTTGCTTTCTTTCTTTCTCCCTTTCTTTCTTGGTAGCTGAAATGTAAAGTCTGGAAGAAAAAGAAAAGTCTAAGAGGATGGTATCATTGGAGAGATAAAGGTTGCTATTTTGAAACAGAATTTATGTGAAAACAATCACAAGTATATTAGTTTTATGACACACCTACATTTTCCATAACAAGAATATAGTACAAGTAACTTTGAAGGCAACAAAAAAGAAAAGATGAATATGAAGGAAAACCCTTTTCTATTTAAGCTTTATTTCAAAGATAATTCTAAGTCCAGAGGGATTTTCAGATTTCTTAAAATTAACTGAATGATTAGAATTAAAAATCACTTAAGTGCAGCAAAAAATAATATTTCAAATTATTTGTCTTTTAAAAAATATTTTTATATTTATTTACTTATTTTCCCTTGTTGCCCTTGTTGTTTTTCATTGTTGTTGTAGTTATTATTGATGTCATTGTTGTTGTTAGATAGGACAGAGAGAAAAGAAGAGAGGAGGGGAATACAGAGAGGGGGAGAGAAAGAGAGACACCTGCAGACCTGCTTTACTGCTTGTGAAGTGACTCCCCTGGAGGAGGGGAGCTGGAGGATCGAACTGGGATCCTTCTGCCTGTCCTTGCACTTTGCGCCAAGCTCACTTAACCCGCTGTGCTACTGCCCGACTCCCTGTCTTTTTTAAAATTAGCTCATACTTAACTACAAACTAGCTAGAAATTTTAACATGTCCCAGATCAAACTAAAATAGTCATTATTTGTATCTACAGCTCGCTTCTGAAAAGATCTAAAGTTGTTTAAAGGAGTAAATAAAAAATGGTTTAAAAATATGTAATTTGAATTAAGAACTCCTGGAAAAATAAGGCTGAAGTACAGAAAATGAGCCTAGATATAAGGCTTCTAGCAAAAAGTTATCATGCAATAGACTCACTGAAACTTCTTTTGTTGGGATGCAAATTTGTGAACTCTCAAAAGAAAAAGAGGCAATAAATTCACCACAAAGTTAAATGTCAACAGATAATAATGCAATTTCACAATAAATTGCATAAGTATTCCTTATACTAATGCTGGCAATTCACTTATGCCAAGGATTTTTATCAAAAGAATACTGTATAATACTAAGAATAATATCTCAACAGTCTTTGCCTTGAGTTACAATTGTATAGTATTTTCCAAAGCACAAGCTTAAAAAAAAATGACTCCTCTAGAAATGTCCTGTAAAAATCTATACTTCCCTTCTGAAAGAAAGGGGCTTATCTCCAGTTCCCCTGGAAAGGGCAGACCAATGAAATTGAGAGGTATTTGTCCCTAGGCAAAATCAATGATAGCTAATCCATAGGGTTGCCAACACTCTATGGTTTAGCCTAGCTCAAGACTATGAACTCAGAGAATCAGACTGTCTACTGAGAACTGGACAGAGAACATTATGAGAGAACTGTGTAATCTGCAGTAGGCTTAGAAGGTGAAGTATAATGATGCAGTGAGAAGTTAAAGGAGCCAGATGGGACATAGGCAAGGTGAAAATGTAAGTGAACTAAAGCGATGAGTACGTGCAGGAAGCTTATTTCTTGAGGAAGGAGAAAAGGATGCTGGGAGATTGTCAAACCAATTGCTTATAAATAAACGGGCAATGGGGTGGCTCACCAGAGCTGACATAGCTTCTTAGTAACTTCAGAACTAAGATGTATCTTTATAGTAAAGGCTCTATTTATTGAGCTGACTTTAAGTCTATTTCATGCACTCAAGGATTTTTTAAAAGATGTATTTACTTATGAGAGAGAGAGAGAGAGAGTAGAGAAGGAGGAAGAGGCGAGAACAAGAACTAAAAGTATTCCTCTGACACATGCAATGTAGTGAGTAACTCAGGTCCTCATGCTCTTATGCCCAATATTCAAGTCCCTGTGCCACCTCCTGGGCTGCACACTCAAATAATTTAACCAGAACGTAATCTAACAGATTGGTCCAGGGTGAGTTTCCACCAGCCAGGTATAATCTAGGAGGATAGCAGTTTTATGAATGAATAGAGTCTTTAACATTTAGGCAATCTTACCAACTTTCAGCCATCAAGTTGCAGATGCTACCATGATGCCATCCTGACTTCCCTGGGCAGATAACCTCACCAATATGGCCTATAACCTCACCTCTCCAGAGCCTTAACCCACTAGGGAAAGATAGAAACAAACTGGGGTATGCCAACATCTGCCAGGAGCAGTGGATTCTTCCTAGTGCCACACCCGAGCCCCAGCAATAACTCTGGAGGTGAGCCCCAGCAATAACTCTGGAGGCAATAATAATGATGATGATGATAATAATATTCTGGAGTAGGGCACCAAAGTAAAAACCCTGTGGCAAGGCTGAGAGTGGATATTCGGCTTCCCAGGGTGGTGGAGTCGGGGGTGGGGGTGGGGATGGGATGGGACACAGTCTTTTGGTGGTGGGAATGATGTGTATGTACACTCCTATTAATTTGTAGTCATATAAATCACTATTTAATTAATATGAGAGGGGACAAATTGATTGTATGTCTCAAACTTTTTAAAGCACAGACTGAGTCATTTTAATACATTATCTGAGTCTTTGATATGTTGACTCTCTCAAAAGCCTAGACCAGGGAGAACAGAAGCAACCGGTGGCACAGCTATCTACAAATAATGTCAAAGGACATAAATTATGGTGATGTTGAGTATTATACAGCAAATCCTAACAAAGGGATTTTTCAAAGTTAACTCAATTACCAAGTAATGTGATGATAACAATAACTATCTATTGTCTTCTTGAACCCTAAGACAGCAGGAACCTCACATTTCCACAATAAAGTCTATATTTCCCACAGTCATGGAACCTTAGGGTGGACACACTTTCCTGCATGCTTCTCTCAATTCATACCAAATAATATTGCATCCACCAATCCCAACCTAATCAATGCAAGGCGTACCACCTAAGCATGCTTCACTTCAGATTGTGTCCAGAGATGTCAGGTGTGGAATGACAACCCTTCAGCTTCATTACTTGGATGAGACCTTTACTTTCATAGTATTCTCTAATTCCATTCTAGGTGATTCACTTCCTAACAAAGTCCCAAAACCTAGATATAGACTAGGTCCCATGAGATAGAGCATATGTTCACATGTATCCATAAACTAGGGCAAAATATATACCCGAAAGCAAAAGTACACAATAGTCTGCAGTGAGTACCCCCCAACACTTCATCTGCACTATTCCAGCCCCATGACTGTTCAACAATTTGTTTGGCTTTGTATGTTAACTCTCTTTTCAGCCACCAGGTTCCAGATGACAGCATGATGCTGACCAGACTTCCCTGGACAGACAACCCCACCAATGCGTCCTGGAGGTCTGCTTCTCCAGAGCCCTTCCCCACTAGGGAAAGAGAGGCAGGCTGGGAGTATGGATCAACCTGTCAATGCCCATGTTCAGCGGGAAGCAGTTACAGAAGCCAGACCTTCTACCTTCTGCATCCCACAATGACCTTGAGTCCATACTCCCAGAGGGATAAAGAATAGGAAAGCTATCAGGGGAGGGGATGGGATATGGAAATCTGGTGGTGGGAACTGTGTGGAGTTGTACCCCTTCTATCCTACGGTTTTGTTAATGTCTCCTTTTTAAAATAAATAAATAAAAGATAATACCACCAGAAAGAGGAATTAATAAAAGAATTTGGTGGTGAATACAGTTGAGTTGTATACCTATATGCACACACGTACATATCTGCATAAACTATATTCCTAATACAGGGTAGGGCTGTAAACCAAAGTCAGGTCTATAAAAAGGAAAAAAACAAAT
This sequence comes from Erinaceus europaeus, assembly GCF_950295315.1. Classification (NCBI taxonomy): domain Eukaryota; kingdom Metazoa; phylum Chordata; class Mammalia; order Eulipotyphla; family Erinaceidae; genus Erinaceus; species Erinaceus europaeus. The sequence goes on from NC_080166.1 coordinate 113,231,151, forward strand.
GTAAAGCATTTACTTTTTATTTGTTATTAATAATTGGTTACAAGATTATAAGATTATAATGTATAGTTCAACACCATACCTACCACCTAAATTCTGTATCCCCACCCTCTCAAAATAACCATCATAGTTCTCTTAAGTCTTACAGTTATAAAACATTTGTAATTAAGATAAAACCTGTAAAAGGACTTAAAGTTTAAATATAGAAAGCTTTCTCTATTTAGAGGTGGTTTACACTGAAACTCACTAGTACCTATGAGATTAGTTAATTACATTATTTTTGTGATGAGTAAAATATAATCAAGGAAATCTTCCCAAGAGTCAGGACTGATTCTAGATTAAGAATATAGTTAGCTATATATATTTTCTCTTTCTGATATTGGAAATAAACTGGTTCTCCTGGGCTCAACTCCTTAACTTTTCACAGAGAGAGAGAGAGAGAGAGAGAGAGAGGAGAGAGGAGAGAGGAGAGAGGAGAGAGGAGAGAGGAGAGAGAGAGAGAGAGGGAGAGAGAGAGAGATCAAAGCAGCATCCCACCATCCATGGGCTCCCATGTGATTCTGATGCTGGGTCTCAAGCATGCGTGACAAGACCCACACTTTGCTTGTTAAGCTATCTCCCAGTCCTAACAATGTCGCTTTAAGTTTCTATTGTCTGTAATTGCATTGGAAAACATAGACAATTATTTTTAAAGCAGAAATCCTCATTTGATCTATAAAGAACAGTTGTTAGGAGTATCCAGAAGATAGTATCATTAATTAAAATCTTATACGGTGGGGAAATGAATTTGGTTGACTATAAGTTTGAAATGTTTAGTATTTAAAAATAATCCAACAAAGAACGTTCCATTCCCAGTTCCTATAAAGAGACAGAAGAAGCTATGAAAACTATTAGACCTCCCAAATCTGTCTGTAGGATCAGATCCCACATACTACTGAAGATCTGAGAGTGTGTTGATAATCCAGAGAGGGTAGGAAGGCTTATTTGTGTGGTTTGCCAATTCCTCTTGTATTTGTACAGTGTTCACGGCAGATTTCAAATTATTAAAGTGTAATCCTGGTGGGGAGCTAGGATCTAGCAATGAGTACATGAAGTTCGCACAACCCAAAAGGAGCTGGTTTCAGTACAATGCTTGTTCCATACTGGAGAATTTCAGTGTTTTCACATGATCATTAGGTAAATCACATATAATAATAATGTTTGTGGTGAGAGAGATAAAAACAAAAACAGGAAACATAATCAAGAAAAAAACAGTTCTAGAGAAGCTACTTATTTGCTGCTTGTCTAGTGTGAAACTTTTCTTTGAAATTCTCTCTCTTTTCAGATGCACCGTCTTGCAGATTATCTTTTTATTTATTTTTTGACATTTAATGTATCATCAATAGATAGCATAACAGCTATGCAAAAAGACTTTCCTGACTGAGGATCCAAAGCCCCAAATTTAATCCTCTATACCACCCCAAAGCTGTGCAGTGTTCTCAAGAATAAAAATGTTTCATTATATTTGTAAATGCTGAATTAGAGTTTGTGTCAATGTTTCAGTTCTCTGAAATGAAAGTGAAAAACTTTTTTTTTTTAAACAGCAAGGTGTTTTCATTCAACAGGTCAATCTGAAGTCATTTTCTCAGGCTAAACTTCCCTGACCTGACAAAATTACAATAAGAGTGTATTGAGAGTCATAAATTTATGAATTTATGTCAGGTTCTTTTTTTTTTTTTTTCCTCTAGGGCATTGCTGGGGTTTGGTGCCTGCACCATGAATCCACCACTTCTGGAGGCCATCTTTCTTTTCTCTCTTTTTTAAAAATATATTTCATTGTGGTCCAGGAGGTGGTGCAGTGGTAAAGCTTTGGACTCTCAAGCATGAAGATGAGTTCCCAAGTTCAATCCCCGGCAGCACATGTGTCAGAGCGATGTCTGGTTCTTTCTCTCTTCTCCTTTCTTTCTCATAAATAAATAAAATCTTTTTTAAAAAAAAAATATATATATACATTTTATTTATTTTATTTTGTTTACCAAGGCACTGCTCACCTCTGGCTTGGTGGTGTGAGGGATTGAACCTGGAACTTTGAAGCCTCAGGAATGAGAATCTCTTTACATAACCATTATGCTATCTACCCCCGCCCCAGTTATAAATTTATGTATAGCTGTGTGCTTGCTGTTTTTGCCTTGTCTCCTCACTACAGTAAAGTTACAGGGCACCATGACTGTATTAACAGACAATTCAAAAATATTTCCTTAATAAATGAACAACTTTTGATTGTGGAAAGATGTTTTCTAGTATATAATCACATAAACACACTTAGAAATATACACTGCCCCTTTATAAGTATGAACATTAAAGTTTAATGAAGAAATTTAATAAAACAGGCTCCTCCCATCTTTCTCATATTGAAAGCTTTGTAGATGTAAGAGAAGTTGCGGAAGTAGAGCTTGGTTTGGAATGCATAGGGCCAATATTAAATAATTTGTAGACAGCAAGAAGTAAATTTTTTATATCCTAACTTACTATAGAAAGAAGTTGAAAAATAAGAACAGAAGGGAAAACACAAAGCAGATCTTGGACTGGAGTTGGTGTACTGCACCAAAGTAAAAGACTGTGGGGTGAGGGGGATGGTTCAGGTCCTAGAATATGATGGCAGAGAAGGACCTAGAGGGGATTAAATTATTATGTGGGAAATTGAGAAATGTTATCCATGAAAAACAAACTAGTGTACTTTGCCATTGACTGTAAACCACCATTTCCTTCAATAAAGAAAAAAAAAAAAGGTGAAAAAGGTGCGCATGTGAAATTAACAAAATATACACAGAATGGTTGAATTGGGAAATTAGCATTGGAAACTCTCCTGAGTTTAAGTTCAAACTGAAACAAGGATATAACTGACTGGATGTAATCCTGCCTGATTTACTACTTACCAGGTTGACTTTACTACTGACTTTTAGCAAGTTAGAGACTAAACACACATCTTTGAAAAATATTTGTATTAAAAAGACATTTATCTTCAACATTTGAATAAAAACACTCAAAACAAATATTGATGAAGAGTTCTGACTTAACTTAATTTGGAAAACAGTATAATCATGAAGCCACCAAAATGTTTCATAGGATAGAGCCCACTAAACATTTAGCTGGTATTTTCTACACATTGCTCCAGTGAAAAGGGGTAAGCAGTGAAATGTGCTCCTGAGAGTTTTAAACCATATTGTACAGAAGTCACATCAAATTAATACTGAGGACCATTTAGAGCTTTTATTCTGAAAAGCTTTTGAAAGGGGATTAAACTATGAAAACCTGCATGATACTAAAGTACCTATTAATGGGTAGAGGAGGTAAGAAAGGAACAATGAAAGTGTTATTTTTAGATAAATCTTTACTTTGTGTGGAGCGGCACAAAGCTTTGTTGAAGGGCAGAGCAATGGTTCTCTAGCAGTGTCTCATGCATGGAGATGCTGATTAGCAAAATCTTGTTGTCTTTTTTTTTCTCTACAGTGGCATAATATACTTAAAGCGCATTACCAAATATAAATTTAACTTGATGGTATGGGCAAAGTGAATGAAAAAGTTATCCTAAGTTTTACAATTTGGAATAGACTACCTTTGTTTTCTTGAATAGAAGGCGCCTGATTTGTTCAAGGCCTCTAACAAATTGCTCTACTGAAAAAAAAATTAGTTTCCACTTTCTATAATACTTTACAGAATGAACAGTTATGTTGAAAGAAAGAAAGAGACAGGAACTACCATAAGGAGTGAGAACAGGAACCTACATAGTTGTCATCTCATCAAAAATAATGAATGCTCAGGAGGTTTTGACTTCCTGTCTTCCCAAGTCATTGGCCCAAATCACAATAGGCTATCCAGAAGAAGTGGGGGGGAGGCAGAAAAACACTCTTCTTCATGAGCCCTGGCAAGTGCCTGTAACCCGCAAAGAGCTATCTACTAGCTGGTTTGACAAGGCAACAACCCCAAAAGACAACTGGGAATGTTGTTGCCCACTGAGCCTCCATCAGTGAATAGGGACACCACATGGAGGATGACAGCTTTGTGTCTGTCTCATCTTGCAGCCTTTCTCCCTCATCCCTGACACACAGTCATGCACTCACATAACAGTCTGATGGCTAATGATGCAAACATGAAGTGCAAAGTCTCCTTAATTTGACCCTTGTTAAACTCCTAATTGGATTGAAGCAAGCTCTGGGTAGAAAGCAAGCCTGGATTATTCAGGAAGGCTCTTACAAAACGAAGCCCAAATTATAAAAGGCTACTGCAGGACATCACAAAGAATGGGCAATGAATTGCAGCTGTCACTTAAGTTAAAAATCTAATCAATTGCCTTTTTAAAACAGGTAACTTTGAGAACAGTTTCTTCATTGTGATACTCTTCTGAGGACGCTTGACCCAAATTTAATAAGCTGCTATTAAAGCAGAAGAGCAGCTGTAGAGCAAACACTGTAGAATGATACCGTGCATTCAGAGTCTTAATGATTTTAAAATGACTACAACCATTGCTTCATTCACGGGGAACAAAGCTCAAGCTCTCTGCTCAACAACGTCTTAACACAAACTGTCTGGGCAGACAGCCTTCATTTGTCCTTCATGAACTCCAGAGGTCAGCCGCATTGCTGAGAATATCTCAACAGTTGAATTGCGTTTCTTCTATAGGGAGTCTGAGGGGAGAAACTTCGGGTACCTTCTACATGAAAACTAGCTTTGGGAGGGAGTTTGTTTTGCAAGGAAATATACAGCTTAAGTAGGGAGATGTGTGGGGGGATGTTGCATGATATGCAGACAGGTGTAAAACATGAAGTAATTAGAGAAGCTCAAATTAGTTCTTAGGCCTGAGGCAGAAAAGAGAACAGTGTCTTGACAAAAGGGAATAGCAAATAAGGATAGCAAACAAAAAATGGCTTGAATGTGTAAATTAGCAAGAAAAATGAGACAGAAAAGCAGCTTTACTCTACTATTATTCCCCACATGAGAACAGAACAGCTGAACATGATCAAGGAGCTTTGGAGAAGAGAGGCAGGCATCAACACGGACTGGAAGCCAGAGTGGCAGCTCTGCACTTTCTAGTCAGTCACTCATTATGTGCTGAAGTGCTCTGGAGAAATGCCTCTTATACTTGACCTATCATATTACTCCTTCTGTAAACACATAATCCCTGCTTGTTAGGTGGTGTCAACACTAGAATTCGTTCACTAGAGTAGTCTTTTTGTAAATAGACACTTTAGAAGTGCTGCCAAAACCAAAGAATTGACACCATAATAAAACAATTGGAATTTCAACCAGGTAAACAGATTGTATGCCTTTCTATGAAGAGCAATGCAAAGAGCATTACATCCATTTTCTCTCACTGGGAAAAACAAAACAAAACTGCTTGCTTATGGCAAAAAGTATATTTTTCTACAAGTGATTACAGTGAGCTTAGTTCCCAAGCCAGAAATAATACCTGCACTTGAACTGCCTGGAGTGGTCATATAAATTCCACTTGGTATTTGTTCTTTAAGTCACAACACGCCAATCTTAACCAAAGGTCATGAAGAATTATTAATATCAGAAAAGCCCATATCTACCTGTCACTGGTACCAAGTAGTTGAGCACAAGGTATTAGGAGAAAAAAAAGTAATGGAACACCTGGCACACTATATTTCCATTAGAGAACACAGATACTATAAATGATTATATGAACAAAACATGGGGGTGGGTGATGGCGCACCTGGTTGAGTGCACAGGTTACAGTGTGCAAGGACCTGGGTTCAAGTCCTCAGTCCCCACCTGCAAGGGGAAAGCTTCATGAGTGGTGAAGCAGTGTTGCTGATATATCCCCCCATCACCCCCTTCTCTCTTGATTTCTGGCTGTCTCTGTCCAATAAATAAATTAAGATAATTTTAAAAAATTAATATATACAAAACATTTAGTTGAAAGTTACATGAGTGGTGAAGTACAGTTGTGTGTGTCTGTCTCTCTCTTTTTAAAGATATTTTATTTATTTATTTATTTATTAGATACAGAGAGAATTTTATATTTTTGTTTGTTTATCAGAGAGAGCAATGCTCAGCTCTGGCTTATGATTGGTAGGGGATTGAACCTGGGATTTGAGAGTCTCAGGCATGAGAGACTCTTTGCATAAACATTATGCTAGCTACCACACACACACACACACACACATACACACATACACACACACACACACACACACACACACAGAGAGAGAGAGAGAGAGAGGGAGAGACAGAGAGAGAGAGAAATTTAGACAGGAGTAAAAGATAGAGAGGGAAAGAGATAGATATGTGCATTCCTTCTTCACCACTCATGAAGCTTTCCCCTGCATGTGGGGACCAGGGGTTTGAACCTGGATCCTGGTGCACTGTAGTTTGAATGCTGAACTAGGTGCACCACCACCTGGCCCCTGTTTCCCTCTCTCCTTTTTCCCTCTCAATGTCTCTCTCCAGTAATAAATAAGTAAGTAAAAATAAAAAACACTTAATTGACAAATATTGTCTATTTTAAAATGTAATTTTCTTATTTATAAAGAGTCAGATTAGAGTAATAATATTTCCAGGGTACAACTGGATAAGTTAAATCAACAAGAAGAGAGGCAGGAGACACATATGCAGCCCATATTTGAGTCCCAGCAACATGTGAGAGGTGCCATGACACTGGGTGAAGTTGGAGTTTGATAATATTTCTTTTTTTCTCTTTCTGTCTTTCCCTATACACCTACTAGAGAAACTGCACTGTGTGAGGCCCTTGCTTGAAAACTAAACAAAACAGTTAAGAAGAAAATATTATTTATTATAGAATTGAAACAAAAATATTTGAACTTTCTTCAAATTATTTTGAAGGATGTTTTATTAAAATGCTAAGTGCAATTCTTGCTCTCTTTGTACCATCTAATATTATGTCTGATCTCTCTAAAATAATTAAATTGTGACCTCAGGACCCCTTTGATTTGATGTTCCCTAGAATTTATAGGATGCTGGAGAAATCAGAGTTAGCACTGAAAGTGGTTTTATTCTTAAAGATGCATCTATGAAAAATCACTTATCAAAGCTAAAAAGTTGCTCTGTGCAACAATAAGACACAGTCGGGGATAGACAAGTAAGACACAAAACTATAATCAGTTGACTAGGGGATAGGATGGACCAATACCTCACACCCTCCTCCTATAATTTAATTTTGTGTCTACAAGTGTTCAATAGTAAAAAAAAAAAAATAGGGGGGGATAAAGCTATAATTCACATGGGAGTGACAATAGCAGCCTTCCCAATGACTACAACAACCGGAAGCAGTCAGATTGGAATTTGGTTTCCATAATAACAGATCTTGGATGAAGAGTTGGGGAAACTGCCATTTGTAGTGCTGCCAATTTGTTCTCCCACCAGCCTGTGTACCAGCAACATCAAACATTTGGTCACTATCCAAGTTGGTGTAGCATCAGTTTACAATATCAGCTGGGCACTTGTGATTCTGAAGCTCAGACTCAATCAAACACATATCTCAAATTATAGTCTTCATAAAGCACTGAACATATTGGAAAGACAGAGGAAACCACCCTAGGCAAATAAACACCAAACTCCACAATGCTACATAAACTTTTAAAAGAAGATTTCAAAGCTTTTATCCTAAAGGATGCTCATCAAAATGGGATATTTCAATGAAATGAAACTTCCACAAAGTCAGAGAAAGGATGAAAGAAGCCATAATAAATCAGAGAAAATAATAATGGTCACTGAGCTCAAATGTTCAGTAAAGAGAAACACCTGCAGAAAAACAGGAGCCAAAGGTCAAAATGGTGAAGGAAGGTTAGGGTAAAGGAAACCAAAGAAAAGAGAGAGAAAAGGAGCAAAAAAGAGAAAGAAGTAAAACAAAGGGAGATAATACAAGAAAGCTCTGTGATAACATCAGAAGAAACACTCACAGCATATGGTTGCCAGAAGGAAAAGAGTGAGAGGAAGAGCTGGGGTTGTAGTTTGATAAAATATTGGCCAGGAGTTTCTCCAATTTTAGGAAGAAAATATGTCCTCAGATTCAAGAAGTTCCGAGAGCTCCGAGAAGAATTTAGAGACAGAAATCCAAACCTAAGTTCATCAAGATGAATAATAACCAAAATGACAAAGATGAAAAATAGAGGGAGACCATTAAAAGTATCCAGAGAGAAACAAAGAAGGGGAATTCCAAACTCGCATAATCTGTTGACTTCTTTTTTTCTTTAGATATTTATTTATTCCCTTTTGTTGCCCTTGTTTTTTTTATTGTTGTTGTTATTAATGTTGTTGTTGTTGGATAGGACAGTGAGAAATGGAGAGAGGAGGGGAAGACAGAGAGGGGGAGAGAAAGACAGACAACTGCAGACCTACTTCACCGCCTGTGAAGCGACTCCCCTGCAGGTGGGGAGCAGGGGGCTCGAACCAGGATCCTTACACAGGTCCTTGAGCTTTGCGCTACCTGCACTTAACCCACTACACGACCGCCTGACTTGCAATCTGTTAACTTCTTTTTTTTTTATTTTATTTATTCCCTTTTGTTGCCCTTGCTGTTTTCCTATTGTAGTTACTGTTACTGATGCTGTCATTGTTGGATAGGACAGAGAGAAATGGAGAGAGGAGGGGAAGACAGAGAGGGGGAGAGAAAGACAGACACCTGTAGACTTGTTTCACCACCTGTGAAGCGACTCCCCTGCAGGTGGAGGAGGGCCGGGGGCTTGAACTGGGATCTTTACACCAGTCCTTGTGCTTTGCGCCGCCTGTGCTTAACCCACTGCACTACTGCCCAACTCCCAATCTGTTAACTTTTTAAAAGACATTCTAGAGGCTAGAAATTACTGGTAGGGCATTTGAAGGCGTGAAGAGCTTTCCACACAAACAACAGTTAAAGGAATTGGGGTTGAGAGACAACATAGTGGTTATGAAAGAGATTTTCATGCCTGAGAGTCTGAGATCCTGGGTTCAATCCCTAGCACTACCATAAACCAGAGCTGAGCTGTTTTCTCTGTCTCTCTCTCTCTCTCTCATAATAAATAAATGTAATTTTAAAAAAGTTAAAGGAATTTACTAATACTAAACCAATCCTATTGTAAATATGTATGAGACATAAGTAAAAGGAAAATATTGAATGCTCTATCTCATATGGAGTTAATGAACAAAAGAAACAGTGATCAAGCAGAACTGGAGAAAGGAATGAGTTGCTAGTATGGGTTCCGTGGAATCGTAGAAGGAATACTGATCTTTGACAGAGGGTAACGTTAGAGATATATTATGTAGCATTGAGAAACTGTATATAGTCATGTAAACACAAATTACCTAAAAGGTATTTAAAATGAAGGTTGGGGCTGGGGAGACAGCATAATGGTTATGCCAATGACTCTCCTGCCTGAAGCTTTGAGTTCCCAAATTCAATCCTCAGCACCACTGTAAGCCAGAGCTGAATAGTGTCCTGGTCTCTCTCTTTCTCTCTGTATCTTTCTCATTAAAACAAATAAAGTGTTAAATAAAATAAAGTATTATTTTTAGATGTGACATCAAAATAGGAGCAAATATTAATAATAAATGTTTATTAAATCTTAATAGTCAACTGTTACATTTTTTCATTAGTAACATTTTATGAATTAGTATAGTGTATCTTCTTTGAAATGTTCATTTCTTTCAGTAATTGCTGAGTGAAGATGATTGCTTTTCACAGGTGTACCATTTGAAATTTAAGAATTATGTACAAGAGAGTATCAGGCAATGCCATACTTGGTAAAACAGACGTATGACAATGCATAAGGATCCAGATTCAATTCTCTGGCCCCCACCTCCAGGTGTGAAGCTTCATGAGAAGTGAAGCAGTTGTTGCAGATGTCTCTGTCTCTCTCCATATTTATCTCTCCTTGCCTTTCAATTTCTATCTCTATGCAGTAAATAAAGTAAAGTTAAAGAATTATGTACAAGATTTATGTCATTTATGTCATCCATCTAGGCGGCAATCAGTATCTCGGACTTTAACTATCTCTAACTATTGCTTTTTAACTCCAAAACAGTGTGCTTTCTTTTTAGTGGCATGTTCCCCAAATTCGGGTAATGTCCTTTTTTAAATTATGATTGTGGCTCACAATTTTCAGCTCAGTACCCTTTATGACAATGCAGTGTTTAATTCAAATTTGCATCATTCACATCTCTGTTGCCAATAAAATTGTTTATGTTCATATAAATATTTCTGCTAATGTGTTCCTGACAATGAATACATATAAAAATAGTGATGTCTTCATGTGGCATAGCAGTGATGTCAGTGTGACTTATTAGGCTAGGCAATGCCACCAGAGAGCTTTTCCTCAACCCCCCTTGTCTCCCGCCTCCTTCTGGTTAGTAACTAGGAACTGACTTGCCTAGGGGAAAGAAGAAACTGAAAAGTAATTAGCAGTCATTTGCCACACCTAGTAAATCCTATGTTGTTAATGCTTACTGGATATGCAAAGACAAAATTAGCAATACAAAGCTTTCAAACCAGGGTGGAATGCTTCTTACAAGGTAAGTAACTAAAGGAATAATACATAGGGCCAGGTGATGGCACACTTAGTTAAGTGCTCATATTACAGAGCACAAATACCTAGGTTCAAGCCCCTTGTCTCCATGTGCAGAGGGAAAGCTTCATGAGTGGTGGAGCAAGGCTGCAGATGTCTCTCTGTCTCTCTATCTCCTGCTCCCCTTTCAATTTCTCTGTCTCTATCTAATAATAAATAGATATATTTTAAGAAAGGAACAATGTATCAATAATAAGATGTCGTTACTAGGAAGTAACTCTTTTGTTTATTGTTTTTGGAGCTTCACTTCTCCAATCAGATATTTTCAGGCAGAAAGAGAGATAGCACAGCAGCATAGCTTCCTTCAGAGGCCCAGTATGCCTATGTTTAGTATAGTAGGGGGTTCAAACCTACGTGTATGCATGGCAAAGCAGGTACTCACTCTCCCAGGTGAAAATACTAATGCAAATTACACTTTGGTAGTATTGTGTACAGATATGTTTACAGAAATAAGACTTCACTATAATTAGAAATACGTTTCATATATCAGGTCCTTTTAAAAGTCCCCAGGTCTGTTTAATCACAGCAATAAATTTAAACAAATTCTAGTATCATCATCAGCTGCTGATAAGCTTGTTTTACTAAATACTTCAAAAGTATTCAAAGCTTTAAAGGAAAAAACGGTTTTGCAAAATTTTCTTTGGGAGTGCAATATGCAGAATTCCTCTTAGGCCCCTTTGTTTCCTCTTGTGTAAAGATGGTGAGTCAGCCTGTTTATCTATCCATTCATTCATTAACTCATTCATTTGTGGTTCTTCTATCTCAAAGATTACCTCCCTATCCAAAGTCTTGTCAACACTTTAAGAGAATTCAGTATTCATGTATTCAATATTCAGTCTACTCTATAGCTTACTCTTAAAAATTCTTTGAAATCTTTGAATTCCAGTTGTCTATATATCTACCTGCAGTCATATTCTCCTTCAAGATCCAGTGTGCCTCTTTAAACTATTTTATTATCTCCTTAGAAATTTCACTATGGGAGTCTGGCGGTAGCGCAGCAGGTTAAGCGCATGTGGCCTGAAGTGCAAGGACCAACATAAGGATCCCGGTTCGAGCCCCGACTCCCCACCTGTAGGGGAGTCGCTTCACAGGTGGTGAAGCAGGTCTGCAGGTGTCTCTCTTTCTCTCCCCCTGTGTATTCCCCTCCTCTCTCCATTTCTCTCTGTCCTAGCCAACAACGACGACATCAACAACACCAATAAAACAACAACGGCAACAAAAGGGAAAATAAATAATTTTTAAAAATTAAAAAAAAAAAAAAGAAATTTCACTACATCTACCCTTTACTTTCATCTAAGATTACCAGATAAATCACAAGGGTGTGTTTGAACAATGAAATATTAACATGTAATTAAAATTTATGTACAAGTCCTGTGTTTTCATATGCTAAGATTAAGGTGGAGATGAAAAAAGCTTTTCATACACTGAATGTTCTTAATTTGCATAAGCAAAATTAAGTTTCTTCAGTGTTGTTCTCTTCAAGTTTATCTATGTGACCACTTTTCTCTGTAATTTAAAACTTGTATTCTAACAGTTTGATCACTTAGATATTACCTGCAACTTTTAATTTTTAAAAATTGTTATTTATTTTTTTAGTTAGAGATAAAGAAGAAAAAGAGACCACAGCACCAATGCTTTATTAAATGCAGTGGGGCCTGGACTCAAACTTGAGTTGGACACTTAGTAAAACAGGACACTGTCCAAGTGAGCTATTTTCCTGGCTCAAAACCTTCAATTCTTTTAGATCCATATCCTTCTGCCATAAACTTTCCACAAATCCTCACCTTTGGATTGATACTGCAATTTCTTTTTTTTTTTTCTTCTACATCTGGATGGCTATAATAATATGTAGAATCTTAACTCTGTGTAAATTAACACAATTAGGGGGCCGGGTGGTAGTGCACCTGGTTGAGTGCACATGTCACAGTGCCTAAGGACGCAGGTTCAAGCCCCCTATCCCCACCTGCAGGAAGGAAGGTTCATGAATGGTGAAGCAGGGCTGCAGGTGTCTCTCTGTCTTTCCCCCTCGCTATCCCCCCATTCCTCTCAATATCTGGCTGACTCTATCCAATAAATAAATAAAGATAATAAAACATTTTAAAAATTAACACAATTATAAGTTCATGGCTTTTATCTTGGTAAGTTTTAACTGGTCCCCTTCAGTCTGTTATTTGGCTATAGAAAATCAGGGAATTATGTTCCCTTGCACTTTTTTTTTTTGGCACAAAGGTTATCACTGGGTGTCATGCCTGCACAGCTACACCATTTCTGGTGGACATGGGTGTGTGTGTGTGTGTGTGTGTGTGTGTGTGTGTGTGTGTATGTGTGTATGTGTGTTAGACAGTTCAAACAGCAAGTGAGAGACAGAGAGAGAAAGAAAGAGAGGAGAGACACCTGTAGCATTGCTCCCCCTACATGAAGCTTCCCCTCTAGGGACTAAGGGCCTGAATCCCTGGTCTTTGCACATGTAGACTGGCATTCTCCACAGTGAGACACCATGTAGGCCCTGTCCTGTTTCCTTCTATAAATTATTGAGAAGGAAAGACCATCTTTACTTAGTAAGATTACAGAGAGAGTAAATTTGGTTTTAAAAAAGGAATGTGATTTTGACAGGTAAAGAGTAAAAAACAAAAAGGTAGAGAATGAAATGTAATTTACAGTCAACAATATTTATATACTTTTCCCATATTTGGGAGCTACTCTCTTCCCAGATACAGCTTTCTAGTCCTTTTTCCAGCCATGACACCATCTCCCCCAGACAATAACTTGGATCCACCTCCATATCAGATTTCAGGCTCAGGGGAAAAAAAAAAAACTAGTATAGTCATGGGCCTTTTGGAATATAACTAAAATAGGACTACTAACTATTTACAAAACAGAGACCCCCAACTCTTCATCTGCACTATTCCAGCCTTTAGGTTCATGATTAGGCAACAATTTGTTTGGCTTTGTATGTTAACTCTCTTTTCAGCCACCAGGTTCCAGATGCCAGCATGATGCCAACCAGACTCCCCTGGGCAGATGACCCTCCCTATGTGTCCTAGAGCCTCTATTCCTCCCTATGTGTCCTAGAGCCCTTTCCCACTAGGGAATTAGAGAGACAGGCTGGGAGTATGGATCGACCTGTCAACACCCATGTTCTCAGGGGAAGCAATTACAGAAGCCAGACCTTCCACCTTCTGCATCCCATAATGACATTGGGTCCATGCTCTCAGAGGGATAAAGAATAGGAAAGCTATCAGGGGAGGAGATGGGATACGGAGTTCTGGTGGTGGGAATTGTGTGGAGTTGTACTCTTCTTATCCTATGGTAGTCAGTGTTTCCTTTTTATAAATAAAAATATAAAAAAAAACAAAATGTGCTTGGAAAATTATTTATCTGTCATAGAGAGCACAAGGATAAATGTCAGCAAGTTAAAACTGGAACATTATTCAGGGCTGGGCAGTGTGGTGTACCCAGTTGAGCACATATACTGTAGTGCACAGGGACATAGGTTCAAGCCCCCAGTCCCCACCTATAGGGGAAAGCTTTGTGAGAGTTGAAACAGTGCTGCAGGTGTCTCTCTGTCTCTCTTCTCTCTTTTTCTTCCCTCCAGGATTATTGATGGGGTTTGGTGACAGCACTACAAAGCCATAGCTCCTGGAGTCATTTTTTCCTTTTTCTTTATCTTGTCCATTTTGTTGGATAGGACAGAAAGAAATTGAGAGAGGAGTGGGAGACAGAGAGGGACAGAGAAAGATAGACACCCGCAGACCTGCTACATCACTTGTGAATCATCCCCACTGCAGGTAGGGAGCTGGGAGCTCAAACCTGGGTCCTTGTGCTTAATACTATTTGCACTTAACCAGATGTGCCACCACCTGGCCCCCTTGTCTCTCTCCTCTCTCTTCTTCTTCCCTCTGATTCCTTTGTCCCTATCCAACAATAAACAAACATTTTTTAAAGGAAGCACAAAAATTGAAACATTATGCTGTGGTCCTTCTGAGAAGTGAGTTGAATAATAGAAGTAGCTTTTCTCCTTGACTCCTTTTCCATTAAGAGTCAACCTAAGGCTCCCGAACAGGGAAGCCACAAGACAGAAGTGGTAGGTGAAGAAGGCAATCATTAGCATTTTTACAGTGGTTTAGAAAAAGGGGGAATAGAAACTGAGAAACAGTCTAGTAATAAAGTGATAAAGTTCTAAACAAGGCTGAGGACAGTGGGCATTACAAGTATATATATGAAAGACATTAAATAGGAATTAGAATCTTCAAAACTTGGTAAATAGACCACAGGGATGGTGGAGAAGGGGCACAAGGGGGAGAAGTCAATGATGAATGATCCACACTGAAGAAAAAGAAGAAGTCAGTGATGACTAAGATGGTGTGGCTGTCTTTGACTTATTGAATTGAGAGTGCTGAAAATTATAAATGACATCAGTCAGTGAGAGAAACAAAAGCCGAAATGAGAGAAAGAAATCATCAGCGATAGCTTTTAATTTCCACTTGAGAAGAAGGAGGTGCAATACAAAGAGGACAAGAACTATTCCTGGTAACTTCTCTCCTAGAGATCTAGTTAAAGATAATAAACACACCCATCCAAAGATATCTATGTACACCTATGTTCACAGCAGCACAACTTGTAATAGCACAAACTTGGAAATAACTCAAAGGCCCAAATAGATGAATGGTTAAGAAAGTGGTGGTGGGAGTCGGGTGGTAGTGCATCGGGCTAAGTGCACGTGGCGCAAAGCACAAGGACCTGCATCTGGATCCTGGTTCGAGCCCCCGGCTCCCCACCTGCAGGGGGTTTGCTTCACAGGCGGTGAAGCAGGTCTGCAGGTGTCTATCTTTCTCCCCCCACTCTGTCTTCCCCTCCTCTCTCCATTTCTCTCTGTTCTGTCCAACAACGACTACATCAGTAATAACTACAGCAATAAAAAACAACAAGGGCAACAAAAGGGAATAAATAAATAAATATATATATATATATAAAAAGAAAGTGGTGGTATAGCTACACAATGGAATACTACACATTTATTAAAAAAAATATAAAATCACTCCCTTTAACTCATCTTCAATGACATTTGGAAAAAAAATCATGTTAAATGATA
This sequence comes from Erinaceus europaeus, assembly GCF_950295315.1. NCBI lineage: Eukaryota > Metazoa > Chordata > Mammalia > Eulipotyphla > Erinaceidae > Erinaceus > Erinaceus europaeus. Next base: position 113,246,799 of record NC_080166.1, read on the forward strand.
TCAGCCAGAAAGAGAAGGATGAACATCCCATGATATCTATTAAAGGTAGAACTTAAACAAGGAGGGAAAGGCAAAAACAGGATGAAGTGAACTAGATTTGGTCTGTTGAAGCAAGGCAAGGATGCAGGAGGAGGACAGGAGAAGGTGGCTGAGTGGGCATTGTGGACCCCAATGCACAGTTGTGCACAGAAACTCATTGGTGGTGAGATCAGTTGCATACACAGATCTTGGAAGGATTAGAGACTGTACCCACATGACAATTGTCTTCTAAAGCAGTACTTCCCTAGTAAGACAATAAAACGAGAAAAAAAAGGATCTTCCATTTGGAAAATGCCTACCACTAAGTACAAAGCACACACTAATGAACTGATAAAGGTCAGAATTTTAATTACAGATTTGTGACAACTACACAGAGCGCTCCTAGAGATGATAGTTCAAGCTACACAACCATGACACAAGGAGCCAAACAATATATTCACAGTTTGGGGGATAGAGAAGAAAGAAATGGAAGGGGAGTTTAAAACTACGATAAACAGTCATATAATGAGGTAAAATGTAAACAATGAATGGAAGTAGCGTGTCAGTACAGGTGGTAAGGCCACAAAGGATGGATTCAAGTGCCAGCACTATAAGAGAGTTTTCCTTTACTTACTTTGCTGGGGCTTTGCTCCTGTAGGATTTCACTGTTCCAGATGAGAGAAACCGACCCCCATCCTAGGTAAAGAGCTAGAAGAAAGATGAAGAGGAGTAAAGGAGGAGAGATTCATAGCACTACTCTACTGCTTGTGCAGTTTTCCCTTTGCATGGTGCTTCCAGGTGGTTGTCTAGGGCTTGAGCCTGGATGCTCTCACTTGGTAAAATGTGCACTCTCTCTAGTGAGTGGAGACAATGAAAAGTAACAGAAATGGGTGATGCTTTTGCAAGTGGGAGGGGGAGAAATGGGGTGGAAAGTGCTGGGAGTAGGACTAACAGGTCATGTTAATGATTTACAAAAATACAAAATATTCTGGTATGAAGCCATTAGGTAATTCTGATATGATTTGATTTTATTTTTTAAGGAGTTTTGGGACTGTTATGTGAAGAAAACAGGTATAACAGGAATGGAATAATCAGAACACCTCTCAGATAGGTAATAATGTACATTCAAGATGAAGATAAATTATCAGGATGTTTTAACACTGAAGAGAGATGGTTAGTTCACTGAGGATTTGCTGATGTATGGAATACAGAGTATGAAGGCAAGAGAGGAGTTGAATATGGCAACCAGGAGGCCAGGCAGTGGCACACCTGGTAAACAGCATATATTTCAGTGAACATGGACCCAGGTCCCCAGCTGCAGGGGAAAAGTTTCACAAGTGGTGAAACTGTGCTGTCGGTGCTTCTCCCCTCTCCCCACTCTCTTCTCTGCCTCTCTCTTTCTCTCCTCTCTCCCATGCATCTCCCCTTCACTCTGAATTTCTCTCTGTATCCAAAATAAGTAAGTGAAATAAACAATGATTTAAAAAAAAAAAGAAAGAAAGTCTAAAAAAAAATATGGCAGTCAAGTTTTTGGTTGCATCTGGACAATAAAAACCTACCATTTCTTGAGATCTGGTTGGCTGCAGAAGGAGTAGATCGGGGCTGAAGAGTAGCTGCTGAGGAGCTACTTGGATGTGTGGAAAGATGTAGGGAAGACTGCTAGGTTAAAAAGTTGGTCGTTGAAGGGAGAAGTCTTGGGTGGAAATATAAAATTGGGAGTCACCAATTGCATTTCATTGAGGAGGAGAGGATGCACAGTCACTTATACACTCACCACAGGACATCTACTATATTCTGTCAACAACCAGCAAAAGCAATTCTCCTATTGGGGAAAACAAGACAGATAATACTAACTTAACAAATATTTAACTGTTGGGGAACATTCATATCACATGTCTTTGAGTTTAGGCTTACTATCTAAGCCAGTACCTCAAAGACTTTGTTTTCAATAAGCTATCCAAATATTCCCCAAACATAACTGGGTTAACGGGTCACAAACTGAAGACCACCAAAGCTCCTGGAATTTAATGTCTTCAACTTGATATGGAAGAAGGTTCTCAGTAGCTACTGTTAAGAGTCATTTGTGGGGAGTCGGACAGTAGCACAGTGGGTTAAGCACAGGTGGCACGAAGCACAAGGACCAGTGCAAGGATCCCAGTTCGAGCCCCCAGCTCCCCGCCTGCAGGGGAGTCACTTCATAGGCAGTGAAGCAGGTCTGCAGGTGTCTCTCTTTCTCTCCCCCTCTCTGTCTTCCCCTCCTCTCTCCATTTCTCTCTGTCCTATCCAACAACAATGACATCAATAACAACAATAACTACAACAATAAAACAACAAGGGCAACAAAAGGGAATAAATAAATGAATATTTAAAAAAAGAGTCATTTGTGGGAGCTGGGTGGTAGTGCAGCAGGTTAAGTGCACGTGGCATGAAGCACAAGGACCAGTGTAAGGATCCCGGTCCGAGCCCCCGGCTCCCCACCTGCAGGGGAGTTACTTCACAGGCGGTGAAGCAGGTCTGCAGGTGTCTATTTTTCTCTCCTCCTCTATGTCTTCCCCTCCTCTTTCCATTTCTCTCTGTCCTAAGGATGACATCAATAACAACAACAATAAAAACTACAACAATAATTAAAAATGACAAAGGTAACAAAGGGAAAAATAAATAAATAATTTAAAAAGTAATTTGTGTGCTAAGTTTAACCTGCTATCTTTAGATTTAGTTGTCATACCCTCTGTTTAAAGTATCTTTAGTTATTTACCCCATAGTGTGTTCTGCTTCCTGCCCAAACCTATCACTTTGTATCTGAAATTCCTGATGTTTTGTAAACCTTGTTTATAAATGACCCTGGGTCTGTAGGCCTTTTTGCTGATCTGCTCTGTGGAGCTTCTATGATGAGGTAGGTTACTGAAAGGACAACTCCAGGCTCACAGTGAAGTCTTAAAACTCCCTAGTCTCTGGGTTATTTTTTAGTTATCCTGCATCTCTGGCCCTGACAACATGACATTTACCTAAGTATGATGTTCAGTAAGCTCAGGGATCTAGCGACAAAGAGACTGACATGGTATTGAGTACTACATGCAAGTTAAACATAATCTAAGCTTTTTATGTGTATTCTAAGATGTTGACATTCTTATCCCTATTTTACAGGTGAGAAAACAAACCTAAGTTCTGTTTAGTGAGCAAGACAATAGACTCTGAAGTAGGGATTGAAAACTCTCCACTCTGCGAACTCCTAGAACTATACACTTGGAAGAGCTACTTGACTTTTCTGTGTGTAAATTTCTTCCCAATAAGATGATATCAACAGTATGTAGATCACAGTGCTATTGACTGAAACACGGGCGCTGTAACGTGGATGAAGAATCTAGCATACACCCCCATGTTCATAGCTGCATTATTCATAATATACAAGATATGGAAGCAACCAAAATACCACCTACAGATAACTGGATAAAGAAGTTATAGACCAGGGGCCAGGCAGTAGCACACCGTGTTAAGTTCATGTACAAAGTGCAAGGACTGGTACAAGGATCCCTGTTCGAGCCTCCATTTCCCCACCTGCAGGCGGGTCGATTCACAAGTGGTGATGTAGGAATGTAGGTGTCTATCTTTTTCTCCCCCTCTCTCTATCTTCCCCTCCCCTCTCAACTTCTCTCTGTCATATCCAAAAAAAAAAAAAAAAGGAGGAGGAAGAGAAGAAAGAAAAGTAGTAGTAGTAGTTGTTGTTGTTATGGGACAAGTGCCAGGCAGTGGTGCACCTGCTTAAGCACTGAAATTATAGTGCGTGAGGGCGCAGGTTCAAGCCCCTGGTCCCCACCTGCAGGGGGAAGCTTCACAAGTAGTGAAGCAGGGTGTCTCTTTGTCTCTCTTCCTATCTCCTCCACCCCTTTTAATTTCTATCTCTACCTAATAATAAATAAATAAAATATATTTTAAAAATTAATTTAAAAAGTTCTAAAGAAAAACAAAGTTATGGGACATATAATCAATGTAGCACTACTCAGCAATTTAAAAAGAAGATATTGTCTCCTTTGGGAAAAAATGGTGAACCTAGAGGTGATTATTATGCTCAGCAAAGTATGTAAGAAAGTGAAAAACAACTACCAGAGATTTGACTCACATGTATAATATACAGAATTGAGACACACACAGAAAGTAGCCAACTTGTCCTTAAGAACTTGGAAGAATTATGGTGACTATCATGGTGTTTGTGTGTTGGGGGGAGACAAAAGGAGTGGTTACAGAACTTTGGTAGTGGAAGTGGTTAGAATTATACTCTGTAATATCTTACCATCTTGTAAATCACTAAAAAGATTTTTTAAGAAAATAACTTAGCATACAGTAAGAATTAACCAACTATATAAGCTCATTATTTGTCTATCTGAAAGACATGAAAACTTAACAATTAAAAAAAAAAAGAAGAAGACAGATGCTCTTGAAGTTCAAGAAGTAATAATAACCTGCAACTTTTTCCTTTGAGGCTTAAGACATTTCTTGGCATGCTTAGCTGTTTCACGCAATATAAAATATGAGGAAGAGTGAGTAAGGTCTTAGGTTGGGGGATTTAATGAATATTATACCTGGAATTTCTCAGCAGCAGCACAGAAAATCTGATAATGAGAATCAGAGATCGCCAAACAATCCCTTGGTCAGTACTTAGACTGCAAGCTCAGTTACTGGATTTTTCAGCTCCTCTAATCAAGTGACACACTATTTATTATTTATGGTACTTATGGGGGGGGGGCTAGGGCTTAGTGAATATTAAATAATGGGACCAGTAGATAAAAGTAATACCTCTTGAGGGGAGTCGGGCGGTAGCGCTGTGGGTTAACTGCACATGGCGCAAAATGCAAGGACCAGCGTAAGGATCCCGGTTTGAGCCCCCGGCTCCCCACCTGCAGAGGAGTCACTTCACAGGCTTCACAAGTGGTGAAGCAGGTCTGCAGGTGTCTATCTTTCTCTTCCCCTCTCTGTCTTTCCCTCCTATCTCCATTTCTCTCTGTCCTATCCAACAACAATATCAATAATAACAACAATAATAAATACAACAATAAAACAACAAAAGGGAATAAATAAATATTAAAAAAGTAATACCTCTCAACAAATAATTTTGCTATAGGTTTTAGACAAGAGAGTATCAAATATAGCACAGATTATAATAATACCCTACCTGAAGAGACTTTAAGTATCTTATTTACTGAGCCTATAGCTTTAATAAAGTTATAGCCTTATTTTGTTGGCAACTATGTCTGTCCTCATTCTAGTATGCCCTCAGTAAGCAACCAGATCTTAACCTGCACAACAAAAGTGCCACTCATTGAAACAGTTGTAACAGAAAAGGAAAGAAAGCTGATGGGATTTAAAGTGTTACAGGCCACTGAATCATGGGCTACTTGGTGAGGGCATGTAGAGAAATGTCATTCTCAACACTGCTCCTATAGGAGTGTTAATGAAATAGCTCTGAAACCTAAAGCCTATTTATAAGGATTTGGTATTTGAAGTTCTTCTAATTTCTCTAGTCCACCTATTCAGGAATAGGAATGTTTTGTTTAAATGTTTTAATTATTTTACTTGTAAGTATTATATCTCACTGGTACATTTTTAAATCACTTGATATTTTCTATTCTATAATCTACTCACAGGTGCCACAAACACTTTTAGATAAAAGCTAAAATAAAAGACAGGAAAGAACTGGTATTTTCTTCAAACCTGGGGTCTAACCAATAATACAAACTTTTATTTTAAAGCAGACTTCTCAGCATTTCATATACCTAATTTATTTTTAATGTCTTTCAAACAAACATAGAAATAGGGTAGCTGTATCAATACAATGCCAGTAAAAAGTAAGTGGTAGAGACGGTGATTTGGAGAATCCTTAGGAGTTAGACAAGAGAATAAAAATAAATCATTAACTGTGTTCTAGGCTTCATTAGTTCTAATTATCCCTCAAATATGCTCAGCAGAATGCACTTTGGTCAGCGGGGACTGACACACAATAGAGTAGGCAACTTATAAACTCCTCAAAGCACAGAAAGAGTTCATAAAACAACTGCTTGCACATTTAGATTCATGTGATAACACCTCTTATTGCATAAGCCACCAGATGAAACAGATGGGGCAGCTCTTACACTTCTTTTGTAAAAAGCACTGGACTTGCTTATTCTCCATTCAAGACACAAACTGCATGGAAGTCAAAGCCAAGGCAGGCTGTCTTTGTGCTTTATGGCTTAGATGTCACCACAATAGTAAATAAAGTACAAATAAAATATCCTCATATGGGGCAAAAAGACTTGGCATATGAAGCATGTGCTTTTTCTTATAGAAATTAAAGGCTTTAAAACCACACACACACAACGTTTTTTTTTCAACTCAGAAATAAGTATTATCAACTACCCACTAATACTGGTTATGATTTATTACTTAGTTTTTGAAAAACTTTTAGCAATGTATACATATCTTAATATAATCTTATTTATGTCATCAATTCTAAGTTTTGAATAGATCATTTTAGGCATTGCCTTTGAAGAAAACAATAGAGAAGAATGGATTCTTATTGGCAATACTACTTTTTTTTAAGGACTTTTTTATTTATTTATGAGAAATATAGGAGGAGAGAGAAAGAACCAGACATCACTCTGGCACATGTGCATGGGGATCGAACTCGCGAACTCATGCTTGAGAGTCCAAAGCTTTACCACTGCGCCACCTCCCAGACCATGGTGGTCAGACTAAGTTATCTAGAGACAACTGTTATAAAAATTTAATTATTAATTGATCAAATTAAACTTGCTTCAATAGTTAAAGGACTGACTCATTTATAAAATGTAAATTTTTGTGCTTAAGCAAATGAGAAATTCACGTTTCATTTACAGATGAGTTGGTAAAGAAAAACTATAAGTTAAGCCAAGTATATACTATAAATACATATATTATTATTCTTTTGGTCATCCCTCGGGTTTTTTCACGCTGGGTCGACTTTCAGATGGAAACAGAGAGGGAGAAAGAGGGAAAAATACTACAACACAGAAGCCTTCTCTAGTGTTCTGGGGACTAGAGATACTTGAGCCGGTCCTTGTGTTTCACACTATGTACACTTAACCTGATGCAGTACTGTCCGCCTATCAACAATATCCTAGTTGTTTCAACATATACTGCTGAACTAAGGTGTGACTTTTTAATTTATTTAATCCATTTCTGTCATGCTGTTTTTAATGGTTTGTCTTATAATACCAAGTTGTATGTTAATTGATAATATTTAGCAGTCCTTTCTTAAAATTTGTCATAGGTTGCATGTATAACATCTACATGATTTAGCTATAATAAAAAGTGTCCCAAACTAACTATTTTTCAAATGGCAAGAGAAAGACAAACAGAGAAAGAGAGAGAGAGAGAATATACATACCACAGCATCCTCCAGTGCAGTGGGACCAGGCTAGAACCTGGGTTGCACACATGGCAAAGTAGGTGCACTATTCAGCTGGGCTATGTTACCTGCTCAGCTAATAAATTTTATATTTTGCTAGCCTAGGTAGATAGAAAGGATGATCCCCTCAATAAAAATTATAATTAGGGGGTGAGTGTTGGTTCACCCAGCAGAGCATGCACATTACCATGCACAAGAACCTGGATTCAAGCCTCTGTTTCTACCTTCATGGAAGCTTCACTAGTAGCGCAAGAGTATTGCAATTGTGTCTCTCTTTCTCTCTCTCTCTCTTTTTTAATATTTATTTTCCCTTTTGTTGCCCTTGTTGTTTTATTGTTGTAGTTATTACTGTTGTTATTATTGATGTTATTGTTGTTGGATAAGACAGCGAGAAGTGGAGAGAGGAGGGTAAGACAGAGAAGGAGAGAGAAAGACACCTGCAGACCGGCTTCACCACCTGTGAAGCGACTCCCCTGCAGGTGGGGAGCCGGGGACTCGAACGAGGATCCTTCAGCCAGTCCTTGTGCTTTGTGCCATGTGCTCTTAACCCGCTGTGCTACCGCCCAACTCCCTCTCTTTCTCTTTATCTCTCCTTCCCCCTCTCTCTTGGTCTTTTACCCTCTAACTAAAAGGGTAAAAAAAAAAGTTCACTATGAATACAGATACCAAGCCCTACCACAGCCCTGGTGGCAAAAACAAAACAAAACAAAATAAACAAACAAACAAACAAAAAACGCTACTAGATTGAATTCACTAAATTTCCTATAGTGTGTGTGTGTATGTTTTTTATTTTATTTATTTATCTTTGTTTCCAGAGTTATTGCTGGGGCTCGGTGCCTGCACTACAAACCCGCTGCTCCTGGAAGACATTTTTTCCATTTTGTTGCCCTTGTTTATCATTGTTGTTATTGTTGTTGGATAGGACAGACAGAAATCAAGAGAGAAGGGGAAGACAGAGAGGTGGAGAGAAAGACACCTGCAGACCTGCTTCACCGCTTGTGAAGCAACCCCCCTGCAGGTAGGGAGCCTAGGGCCTGAACCAGGATCCTTATGCCTGTCCTTACACTTCATGCTATGTACGCTTAACCTGCTGCGCTACCACCTAGCCTCAGTGTGTGTTTGTTTTTTAAACAAATACTTAACATTTTAATGTTAGACTATCATGGTGCTATCAAAATATATGGGCCTCCTATGATATGGAATACATACTGTAGGGCCCATAAGCTAGCTCACCTAGTGTGTCTGCTTTGCTAAGCATATGGAGAGATATCCCAAGCTTAAAATGGCCGAGTTTGCCTTTCACTACTTTACATTCACCAATCTACTCCGGCAGTCATGAATTCCAGACACCACAATTGAAGTAAACAGTGTACAAGAATTGTCGTCCTGAATGCTAAGGTGACTTAAAATAGTCAAGGCTTGACCATTTTAAACTTACTATCTTAAATACTGAATTTAAAGAACGTACTACTGTGAAAGAAGTAGGGCCTCAAATGTAAAAGTTCCAAGAAGAAAGATTTTTGGTTCAATACGAGGAAGTGCTTCTAACAATCAGACTGTCTAAAGTTGCAAAAAGCTGAGTAAATGATGAATTTCTCCTCAACAAAGGAAAAAGAAGTTGGGTAGCTATTCCTAACTAGTGCTACAGAGAAGACTGAGGGAATTAATGGGGAAAGGGTGAGGGGAGCTTGCATTGTATTCTCTAAGGTTCTCGATTTCATGATATGAAATGTCTTACTTATAAAGTAGAATTAGGACTTTTCTTCACACAATCAATCGCACAATATATGCTTTTAAAATTCATTTTATGTGTTTATAGAGGCAGAGAGAAATCCAAAATAAAGGGAAGAGGGGGAGGGAGAGAGAGAGACACATGCAGCACTGCTTTATCACTCATGACACTTCTCCTTTGCAAGTTGGAACTGGGACAGAGAGCTTGAACCTGGGTCCTGCACACTGTAATGTGCATGCTCAAACAGGTACACCATTGCCCAGCCCTGCACAATGTATTTTATATATAATGTAAGTGGGATACTTATAAGTCATTAAAAGGCACAAGCACTTAAGAGTGATTTTAAGTGGAATTCTACAGTTAAATTACAAAGAGATGGATGGGGGTAGATAGCATGATTATGCAGAAACTCTTATGCCTGAGGCTCTGAAAGCCCAGGTTCAATTCTCCACACCACCACAAACTAGAGCTGAGCAGATCTCTGGTTTAAAAAAGAAATACAAGGGGACTGGAGGTGTTGCACTGGTTGAGCACACATTTCATCATGTGCAAGGACCCAGCTGGGTCCGAGCCCACATTCTCCACCTGCAGGGGGAAACTTAATGAGCAGTAAAACAGTGCTGCGGGTGTTTCTCTTTCTCCCTCTATCTTCTCCTCCCCTCTCAATTTCTGTCCTGTGAAATTAGTTAGCAACAATAATTAATTAAGTTATTTTGAATAAATAACATTTACTTGGAAGAGACTGGATATACATACACACTGCAAGAGATAAGAGGCTTTGCAGTTGGGTGAAGAGAAGGAAAGAATAAATTTTGCCTCAAAAAATCTTCCCATTTTGTTTTCTATTTCCTCCCTCCCTCTCTCTCCCCTCCCCACACACCCACCTTCCTTCTTTCCTTCCCTCCTTCCTTCCTTCCTTCCTTCCTTCCTCCCTCCCTCCCTCCCTCCCTCCCTCCCTCCCTTCCTTCCTTCCTTCCTTCCTTCTTTCCTTTTTTATTAGAGTTAATGGATTACATACAGTTGTTGACACATGAATACAATTTCCTATCTCCCTGTGATAGGTGTCTGCAAAACATTCTCACCCCTAATGTAGAAGCTCAAAGCCACCCCCCACACACACCTTATACACACACTCAGCTCCTCCCTTCCCTTCTAGCCCCTCCTCCTTCCTCACTCAGTTTGTTTTCTTACCCAAACAATCTAAAACTTTTCTCAAACTTTCACAAGCCTAGATACAGGCAGAATTCACATATGCACTCCAGTGTGCCCAGTATATATTGCCTGGAGTTTCTCATTGAAGGATATTATAGGATTCGAGGGTACAGCTGTGGCAATGATGCAAAAATCAGAAAAAGTGAGCCGGTGTCACTTTATATTCTTCTGATTTTTATTTCAAAGATACAGATATTGAAATGATCACAGCTGATTGATCATTTCATCCTGACATGAGTTTAAAAGGTTAAGTCACTATCTGAAGAAAGGTAATCTGGTTGCCTTTCTCAGCAGCCTGCAAGCTCTGCAATCTGCATAGAGAGGGGGCATTTGTCATCATTAGCTGAGCTGTGACAGCTGGCACCCAGGGTGTCCCAGAATCAAGAAGTGGCAGAGACACTCTGGGTTTAGGTTGCCATTAAGTATAGTAGGTTTTGTAAGGATCAAGTATATTTTATGAAAAGCCCTGTGATGTAACTTAACGGCAGTGAACATATTTGAATTTTCCATAACATGGATAATACAATGATAGCACATAATTAGCAGGTTGCCTCTAGACAACAAGATGCCAGATTACAGTATGAATAAACATCTACTGCCTGCCACTTAGGGAGGGAGAACTGGCTGCAGCAACCAAATAGTGCAGGCAGAATTTTTTGTTTGTTTATTTGTTTTTTCCTAAGGCTGGACTAGGGTGAACAACTGTTAAGAATATGCAAGGAAATAGAATGAAGATGGAGGGAAGAGTTCTCAGATACATTGTGAATGTGGTTGCCAATCACACCTAACACCCCAGGAATGAGCTTAACTGTACTCCCTCAGTATAGTGCCTATGTTGCCAATCACGCCTAACACCCCAGGAATGAGCTTAACTGTACTCCCTCAGTATAGTGCCTATGTTTTTTCATGACACAGATATGATATTTAAATCACACAGATGCAATACTCCAACAGCCTGAGGTATATGTAATTGACAGTAGGTATTTTAAAATAGTCCTTGGCAAAGATTTAAAATCAGAATTGGTTTTTAAAAAATCAAATGAGTGCTACTTTCAGTCTGAAACACTGTGGCTCATATATCTAGGAAGCACCCCCCCATCTTTAAAGTTCTATAAATGTGCCTACTTCGTTAATACAAGACTATGAAGCAAAATAAAGTTTAAGAAATAGGTTGCCCAAATATTTGAAAAATAAGAATGAGACCATCCCTTTAAGAATCATCAATGTTTGGAAACATAATCAGTAACACTGGGTTTTATATTATTATGTAAACTAGTTTTCCACAAATAAAACTAATTTTTGTGTTAATGTAAAATCTATGCAAATACATGCAGTCATTTATCAGGGAAGCTGACAAGCATTCCATATTGGAGGGGGAAATGAAACTGCCTCAAGAATAGAGGCAATTAATTATTTCTGTATTTCTTCTTCTTCTGTCTTGAGGCACAAAAGTTATCCATCCAGTTAAAACAGCAAATGAAATAAAGAGGTTTTTTTTTTTTTATTTAAACACATATGGCTTTTGCCTGCAATACTGATCACCACAAGGTCTACAGATGCCCGTGGCTAAATTGTACACTGGCAGATGCACACGGGGGAAAACTGTGCTAATGCAGCGTGGAGAGCAAAACAAATGAAGAACTGAATTTGCTAGCAAGAAAAGAATAGAAAAAAAAAAACATAACATACACATACACCACACACACACACACACACACACACACACACACACACCCCAAAAATCACCCCTACAATTCCATTCACGAGTTATCAAATTTGCTTATCAAATGCATACTCAGGTTGCAAAAGATTCAACTTTGGCACCACTGCAAAAGAATAAAAACCAACATACTTACCTGGCAGGGGAGATACCATGATCAAGAATAAAAACCAAATTTTAAGACAAGATGCTGGTTTTAGGTGCATGTGTGCATGTTATTCCATGGAAATGACTGAACAATGTATTGTTATTTTTATGGACAGTATGGTTGGCAATTTTTAAACCTCAATATTCAATTAAAAGCATATGGTATTCAAAACTGCTATAGTGTATGTATGGGACTGAATAAAATCATTGGAAATTCAAAAAATTCATTTAACTGAACTCTCAAGGTATTGAAGTTTATGAGTTATTAAGTAATCATACAGATGTTGTATTACTTCACGGTAGCAGTGTGAACCCTATATATAGTAGCTCTTTCCTTTTAACAGGTTAACAGAAAAATGTATAGCAGCCAATTCAGTCTTCCACGGCCTGAACCACTGGGGCACTGTGTGTGTGTGTGTATAAAAGGATATTTCCTCAAAATGTTTTAATATTATTATGAAAGCAGTAACTTCTTTTTTAATAAGCCAGCTGCCATACATAACACTAAAATTTCTATTGTAAAATATTATTTAAAATATTATTAAAAATAAAAATATTATTAAAATATTATTAAAAATATAAAATAAAAAAATCTCTATATATATTTTTAACCTTGGGGGTAGAAACAAGATTAGTTGTACTGTTCCATGTTGCAAAAAGGAAAAGTACTTGAAAGAACATAATTCTCAATAAAAAATGTTTTCACTTGTCTAATTCAAGAATTCTTTATCTGGAGTATATAAAAATATCTAAATTTAAGTGCCAATATATTTACATAAAATATAACAGAAGCACATGTTTTAATATTGTGTGCCAATTAATATTAATTCTAATAAACTCCTTGGCTACACTCTCACTCAAAATAACTATCACTTTATTAAAAACTTAAAGTAAAATATAATTTATATGGTGAGAAGTTTATTTCTATAGGGCTATAAAGCCAGTAAAATTAGAAATCTGTCTCAAGTTGCTAGTTTATGTAAAAACGCATTTCTTGAAACATACAAACCTTGCTGTACAAATCATCAACTATATTTAAAAATCTAATGCATGTATTCTAGAAAAGCAAATATTATCAGTTAGTTTGAGAAATTTATCCTACTAAGCATCATCCCCTATGCTATCAAACAACTCTTTTGTAAAAAAAAAATATATATATATATATATATATATAAACATAATTTTTATATATATGAACTATCATTTTATACTCGTTCTCTTCTTCAGTGCTGAGTAAAACTCATCTTAAGTTAGAAGCATGATAAAATAATAAATTCGAGGGGGAATAAATGAAAGTATGTGTAACACAAAGATTTTTTACTATAAAAACAATACCTATTTATCGTGGAATCACAGAGTGACAAGTTTTAAAGAAAAAAAAGGGGCATGAGAAGACTTTTTCTTGATAATGAAAATGTTCTATGTCTGTGTCAGATCTCATATGACTATATATTTATCAGAAATTACTGAATAGTCATTAATATGGGAAGAAAATCATAGATAAGACTGTTTGCGAATTATCTATCAATAAAACCTGATTTAAACAAAAAAAGATTTTTTTGATAAATAAAATGAAGCCATACTTATATTTCACTGGGTTCATAATTTTGTATTATGAATACTTCATTACTGCAAATTCTTTATGATCCTTTTCCTTTTCATCTGATGTAGACGTTTACCTAGATGTAGCTTAAAATGTCTAACTACTGGGCCAGCAATATATCTCACCTAGGTAGAGCCTGCTGTGCCGGGTGAGCGATCTGGTTCAAGCCAGGCCCAACCACCTGGAGGAAGCTTAGGTACTGTGGTGTCTTCCCATTTTTCCTTTCCCTCTTCTGAAAAAGCTGACCTAGAGTGGCAATACTCTGGTGACTACTAAACAGCACATTTGAGTTGTATTTTCGACAAATCATGAAAAACGCATTTTCAAGAAATAGTGGAGTAAAAAACTGGTGGAGTAAAGTGTATATTTATTAGAATAGTGACAAGTGTCACCTGTAAGTACACATGAAACATTATTTAGTTTATTTTTAGATGTTTATACTCTAGAAATCTATATAAATATAAAAATTCCAGCTTTTGAGTTTTTTTTCTGATTTATCACACATACTATATATAATAAAAGGTAGTAGGTTTTAATTTAATGTAATTATTTTTTTTTTTTGGCGCCTCGAGGGTTATTGTTAGGGCTCAGTGCCTGCACTACTAGTCCATTGCTCCTGGAGGCCATTTTTCTCCTTTTGTTGCTCTTGTCGTCTATCATTGTTGTGATTATTATTGTTGTTGTTATTATTGTTGTTGTTGGATAGCACAGAAAGAAATGGAGAGAGGAGGGGAAGACAGAGACAGCGGGGAGAAATATAGACACCTGCAGACCTGCTTCACCTCTTATGAAGCTACCCCCCTGATGATGGGGAGCCTGGGGCTCGAACTGGGATCCCTATGCTGGTCCTTGTGCTTTGCGCCATGTGCACTTAACCTGCTGTGCTACCGCCTGGCACCCTGTAATTATTTTTTTGAAATTGTTACTTTAGCTACCAACCATTAAAGAAATAAATCAGAGTTTAAAATAACTGCTTTGTTCATGAAAAAAAATATATGTTCCCACCCAAGCTGTAAATTAGGAATAGGAAAGGTTATCTTAGACATGCAATCACTGGAAGTTGATTATTTACATACCATATTCTTCTAGACTCAAGGTCACATTGAATATTTTCAGTGGCTTAATTATATACAGTACAGGATAATAATGAGAGCTCTACAGTCCTGATGACCTCGTACAGATACACATATTAACAGACATTAATTGCAACTGACTATTGTTTTCTCTAAGTGCTATAAAAATGTAATGCACTAAGAGTACTAAGTATGAAGTCAAATATGCAACTGTGTTAGTTACGCACTAAGGAATACCTAGCTTTTGTAAATTTGTATAGAAAAGCATCATACGAGCCCAGTTATCCTATTTGGATATTTCTATAATAACCAAATGCAAAATAGAAGCTGAAACCTAACAAAATGAATTGGAAATCTATAGATTATAATGCCAACTTTCTAAAGAGTCTGTGAGGAACTAGAAGATTGAAATAAATTAATGAACGACCTCAATACTTTTAACTGTTAGAAAAGATAAGTGATCAGTATTTATCTTAAGCATTAAAATATTTGGGTTCATTTAACACTCTCCCTCCTCCTCCACTTCATTCTACAAATCCAAGTTTAAGAATAACACATTTACGTATTGATACATATTCAAATGAAGTGAGGAAATTGAGGCAGTTATCAAATTGCCCAGCTTTAAATTGCTCTGTCTACCATTAAAGATTTTGGCAGAGTTATCCAGAATTATCTCAACTCTGCAAGTCACACAGTGGTAATAATTCCTATAAGGCATACACTTCCAACTCCTACTCCTAATTTCAAAATTATTTTCTTATCACCATGTATTAATACTGATAGTTATTCTAAGCCAAAAAAAAAAAGTACTCTCCACTTCAAAGGTAAGAATTAAAAGAATGACTTGAAAAGCTATAGTGATGAGGCTGCTCTGGTCTAAATTTTGCAAACAGTGAACTCAATTCTCTGGTTTATTTTGTCATAAACCAGACATTAAGCATGAAATGATTATCTTAAGCAATCACTGAAGCTTTTAAAGTTTACCAGCTATTTTGTTTCAAGTTTTTTCATACAAGGAGTCACAACCGGAAGAAAGGTATAGATGCCATCAAATTAGATTACCAGAAAAATTCCCGCTATTTTGCTTTATTTAATGTGACACATAAAGAAAACCCAGCACAAATATCTGTCTTTAATTTCTCTAGTGTAAAAAAAGAAATATATTGTGTCTGGCAGAATGAAACAGATGAAATAGCCTGGGTGAATTTAAAAAGAAGAGGGGTGGGGGTAAGAAATCAGATGTGTACAATGAGCCTTCAAAGCCACTCCAACAGTAGGGATAAATAATTTAATAAAATCAACTTCATATTCTTCTTATCTCCCCAGTGTAATAAGCACATATTAAAAAAATAGAACTTTAAATTCATGAATACTTGTGAATAGAAAGCCACCAGCAAATAATAATAAAAAACACACAAAACAATATCTATGTGAGTATTTAACATGTATGTTACTCTGACATACACATTTTTCCAAATGAAAGCTTGCAATTGCCCAAATTTATGAACATGTAACTCAAATTTAAATTACACTAAAAAATGGGAGCTTGCATTCCTACGTTTTTCAACATAATGAAAATTTTCTCTAGACCTAATAAAGGGTGGATTTACCCATTACTTTGTGTATCCTACATCAGTTAAGCAGGCATTTACAGAGGTATAAGTAACCTAGGAAATACCACTTCAGAGACAATTATTTGTCACTGCTATTTTGAATGTTTCCAAATTACTAAGGGTCACAATGCTTAATTATTTTATATTCATTAACAGTACTAAAATTCATGATGATTTTTTCCCCTAGCAATACATTCTAACTCAAGACTGCCTAACAAATTAAGTGAATGAAATGGTCAAGTCTGTTAGACTTAAAATCCCAATACCATTCAAAAGTGAGTGTCTCACTAGACCATGAGATTCCTGTGTTTCTCTTCAATTAGGCCATTTTTCTTCAATTATGATTCTATTATTAGTTCATGTTAAAGATGTCTGCACTGTATACCACTGAAAACAATCATGCTTTTATATCCTGAAGCATAGGACACACACAAGCTTTTATTCCAGTACCAAAAACTAAGGTTATATTTGTAGTGAAATGATAATGTAAAACTGGTGTCATCAAAGTTGTTTTATAAACTTTTCAGCAAGTAAATAAATTTATGCTATCTCCTTGCTACTTATAACCACTAATACATACAAAACCACTTGCTACATACAAACCACTAATCCATTATGGCAAGTGATTATTTCTAAAAATTACTAGAAAATAGTTAAATAAGTTACTCCCACAGGGGAAAAATACATATCTTCAAAGTCTACACTGAAATAGACTGTTACAGAAAAATATAGGTCATTTCAATTAAAAAAAATCAAGGTGCAGAAAACACTTTCTTAGAACAGTTTAATTTTCTCTTCAACAATGAGAGTTGTTGAAGATCACTGAAAGGATTCAGCTACAAAAGGCAATTCATTTCATGTGTTCAGTGTAATAGAAAATCACTGTGTTGCAGCAACAAGCAGTGCTTGCACTGGAGTATCATTCTAGGGTGCCCAGTTCACCCACAGTAATAATAGGAGGTAGGTGAATCCGATGCTATGTAAATCTCTGTCAGCTCCCAGAGTAAAGAGTGCTGAGGGAAGCTGCTCAGAAAACAGTCATGGTGTCCTTGAAACCAAATGACTTCACTTCCTTGGAACACACCGGGACTAACGAGATTTTTTTTTTTTAAGCCCTTTTTCTCACCATCCATTTTTCTTCTTCAAAGTGAAAATCATTAGTGAAAAGGCCCCAGTTACACCAATTAGTTTGCACAAAGTGCCTGGGTGTTTAGCTTCCCTTTAACCCAATTAAATCTCACAGTGAGCCCTGAAGATGCACCACCTGCGCGCCTGGCTACAGCGAAGCCAGCCTGGCCCCCTCACGTCCTGCCAGTCAGACCCACCCAGTCATCGCGCTATCGTCTCCTAGACCCCCGTGGTCCCTGGGCCTCCACCTGCCAGGCTGCCTCACTCCTTGACTGTCGGGCTAAATTCGGGAGGTCTGGGAAGTCTAGGGGCAAAGTCTCAACTGGGCAACTCTTGGCCTGTATGAAAGGGAGCACGCTGGGCAGGCACAGGCGACAAGAAAGCACTGATTCTGTGGACACCAGATGTGGGATCCGTGCCGCCGACAGGCTGCTGGGTGCCTGGACGGAGCCCATAGCCTGGAGCAGATCTGGAGATGTTCGGGATGGCAAATAAGTATTTTCCAATAATCCTCACGCAGGAAGAAAAGCCTATAGCATAGACAGCAGAGAGGAAAGAAGGGTGCGAAGCATCAGCGAGAGGGAGCCTGCATGGGGCGAGGGCCAGAGATGGCCATTTCCCTGGAGACGACAGTACATGACTATCCCTTCCACAGCTGCAGGCTTCCAGGCTCTAGCTTGTTTCCTCTTCTACCTAGTCCAACTGCCAAAAGGTAGCGGTGCATTCACCCGAGATGCCTGCAAAGCAGGGAGGGGCTGTCGGGATGTTCCCAACCTCTGCTCCTAAGGGAAGGGATGGTTCTTAGAGAATACAGTGTGTGTGGGGGAATACTATGATTCCCAAATCTAATGTAAGATATTAGGCTACATGGCAACCCATCACTTTTGGATAATGAGAAGGTAAGTAATAAATAGGCGGTTTTGTGATGTATCTGTGTACCAAAAAAAAAAAAGGGTTGAATAAACATGGAAGCTCTGAAAATGATCCCCTTTACAATTGGCTATAAACCAGTTACCAGGAAGTGTAGGATTTTGCTGGATGTATTATTAATTTGAAAGAGATGATTTCTAAATTAAAGGTAGGTCATGAAATATGTGCTAGGTTTCTAAGATCCTAAATTTAAAATATTGATTTTCTCTTTAAAAATTTCCAAGATGATATTTAAAGTTTTTAAAACATGAATGATGACAAATCAGTTTTCTTTCAAAATTTTAGTCATTTCTGCCCCCCACCCTTATTAAGCTGCATGACATAGTATAGAATTAGGAGTCAAAACTCAGGTGACCACAAAGGACACTTAAGACATATGTCCTTAATTTACCAGCAAGCCAGAAATGTTAACCCTTCACAGTTTCCAGATAGTTAACATACGCCAAGAAGTTTCATATCTATGATCACTTTCTAATTTTATGTGTTTATATAGTTCTTTAAGACCTCATGTGAAAATAATCTTGATCACAGAGCTATTTTATTTTGCAAATATTTCTACCAGCGAAGACAAATCTTAGTTCCATGGGCAAGTCTACTAAAATATAGAGGACTGAAAATGGGGGTGGAAGAAAGGGGATGTTCCAAACCTTCTCCAAATATCTCAACTTAAACTGGAATAGACAGTATCTAGCACACTTTGTAATACTTTCCCGATTCCTTTCAACAACAGCTTATGAGGAAAAATCGGGAGTGTAAAACCTGTGTGCTGTTAAAGGAAATCATTCTAACATTTAACAACATCTAGGGAAAAAAAAAAAGATCCAGGAAATTACACAGGTACTATTCTTTCTAAAGCCAACTTGTCTACTCACTAAAGGGCAAACTTTCAACATGCATTTTAAAAGACCTCAAGGATAACAGGCATTAATTATCTTACTCTAAATGCAAGTTAGTGGCTTTGTTTAAGAAAAACCCATCTAGTTCACTAATTGATGAATGGCCATTAATACACCTGTAGTTGCAGTCCTGCTGTAAAAAAGGACAAGCATGGTTTTCAGCATGGAGGAGAACCACTTGGCCAAGTCTTTTCAAATTGTCAATATGCTTCAAGTAATACCAAAGTTGAGCAATTCCTCTTGATTTCCAAAACTGTCTAGGTGGCCTCGGTGGTTTTCTGCCCGCAGCAGCCTCCTACCTTGAGTTTGTGTGCCTATATCCATAAGGGGGGATTAATTAGCCGGGTTGGAGCTGAAGAAGGCTGTCGTGACGAGCCCAGTGGCGATTGGCCGCCAGCCTGCCTAGCCCTGCCTTTATAATTTCCACACGAGTGCATCTGGGCTCTTAGACAAACCAACAGCAGCTTCTTCTGACATAGACACGCGCACACTCACCCCTGACACACACACACACACACACTCTCTCTCTCTCTCTCTCTCTTTCAGTCTCTCTCTCTCTCTACTTATCCTCCATCTATCTGATCAACAGTCCAGCACACACAATGATTACTGGAAAGCGTAAATAAATACGGAAAGGGTTGATTATTTTGACTACTGGAAGAGCTTTGCTGGTTCTCTGCGCAACTTTCCTGTTTATTCCCGAGAAGGTGATCTCTCCCAGCGTTTCTCTCACATGAGGATTCTTTAAAAGAAGAAGAAAAACAGAGAAGGTGGTGGTGAGGGGGGAGAGACAATCTTTCACTTTAAGACCGACGGGGCTCAAAGATAAAAGGCGGGGTGGTGGTGGTGGGGGGAACCCGCCGCTAGGAATCCGCCAGCAAGGTTCAGAGACCAGTGGTTTAAATCCATTTCTTGCGCTAAGCAGCCCGTTTCTCCACCGAAGTTGGCTCCAGCGCTAGCAGCCGCATTGGATCCCACAGCGTACTGCGAGACTCCGGTGTACAATCCGGATCTCTGCCCCAACATGATCGCGGCCCAGGCCAAGCTGGTCTACCATCTGAATAAGTACTACAACGAGAAATGCCAAGCCAGGAAAGCTGCCATTGCCAAAACGATCCGGGAAGTCTGCAAAGTTGTTTCCGACGTGCTGAAGGAAGTGGAAGTGCAGGAGCCCCGCTTCATCAGTTCGCTCAACGAAATGGACAACCGTTACGAGGGCCTGGAGGTCATCTCCCCCACCGAGTTCGAAGTGGTGCTTTACCTGAACCAAATGGGGGTGTTCAACTTTGTGGACGACGGCTCCCTGCCCGGCTGCGCGGTGCTGAAGCTGAGCGACGGGCGCAAGAGGAGTATGTCCCTCTGGGTGGAGTTCATCACCGCCTCAGGCTACCTCTCAGCGCGCAAAATCCGCTCCCGGTTTCAGACGCTGGTGGCCCAGGCCGTGGACAAATGCAGCTACAGGGACGTGGTGAAGATGGTTGCGGACACCAGCGAAGTGAAACTGAGAATCCGAGATCGGTACGTGGTGCAGATCACCCCGGCTTTCAAATGCACTGGGATCTGGCCAAGGAGTGCTGCCCACTGGCCACTTCCCCACATCCCCTGGCCGGGACCCAATCGGGTGGCGGAGGTCAAGGCGGAAGGGTTCAATCTCTTGTCCAAGGAGTGCCACTCCCTGGCCGGCAAGCAGAGCTCCGCAGAGAGCGACGCATGGGTGCTGCAGTTCGCGGAAGCGGAGAACAGACTGCAGATGGGGGGCTGCCGAAAGAAATGCCTCTCCATCCTCAAAACCTTGCGGGATCGCCACCTAGAACTGCCCGGCCAGCCCCTGAACAATTATCACATGAAAACTTTGGTTTCCTACGAGTGTGAAAAGCATCCCCGGGAGTCGGACTGGGATGAATCTTGCCTGGGTGATCGGCTTAACGGGATTTTGCTTCAACTCATCTCCTGCCTGCAGTGCCGGCGGTGTCCGCACTATTTCTTACCGAACTTAGATCTGTTTCAAGGCAAACCTCACTCGGCTCTGGAGAATGCCGCCAAGCAAACGTGGCGTCTGGCGAGAGAGATCCTAACTAACCCGAAAAGTTTGGAAAAACTTTAGAGGACAGTTAAAAAAAAACCCAGAACCGAAATGTGACTGCTCTTCACCAAGTTCTACTTAAACGTAAACCTCTCACCTTCCCCGCTTTGATTCCTGATACCCCCAAACTGCAAACGATCTCTTCCTTCAAAAGGAAGAATAATATAATGTTTAGGCATCATCTCATCCACCCCTCCAAGGGGAGGAAAAGAAGCAGAGGAAGGGGATGGAGCAAACCTCAAACCCACAAGTATTAGAAGGTTGCTTTACAAAGGATTTCATCTCTCTTGAAAAGTACACAATAACACCAGAAACACAACCGAGCTGTAATGCAAGACCAGACTGAACCCTCCAACTATCAAAGGATTATAGCAATCCTGGTGATCTAGGTGCATCTGTCTGTGAGTAAACATCGATTTGGAGATTTGGCTATGCCACTGAAGAAAAGTGTAATGTATATTTTGATTTGTAACAAATATTGTGATCTCACATTTGTCTTTGAAAGTGTGATGTTTGGTGTTTTGTGATTTGGTGAGAAGTCAAATTGCCATTTTTTTTTAAAAAAAAATACTTCCAGCTATTTTCCACTAACAAAGATACCATTTAAAGGTAGATTTCCTCCTGATACTTTTATCTGTCTTTGAAAGTGTCTGAACTTCAAAACGTTTACATTTTGTTTCAAATATATTGCTTGTTCTATTTCTAACATTCCATAAATATACTTGAAATGTTATTTAAATATATTCAAAGAAATCTGAATTCATCTTATATAATTACGCTTGAATATCTGAATTATATATTTGAAAAATGCACTTGAAAATACACTGGATAATTACTTTTGTGATTTAGATTTTAATTTCTGTTCCTGGTTTTTATTTAATTAGAAGCTAATAAATGAGCAAAACAAAACTTGTGTCTCACTTCAAATTGCTTTTCTATTAGATGTAATGCTTCATTTTGATGATTGAACACTTGAATATTTCAAATATTTTTTGAAATATGGTAGCCAAATAGTTAAAATAAGATTCTAAAATACTGGCAAAAAACTCTCCTGTATAACTACAGGAGATAATGATTACTTTCAGTTTATGCCTTGCTTATAAGGCTGTTCCTTTCTACAACAGACACAAATTAAATCCACCCTTGAAAGCTTGCTCTTCTGGATTAGTATCTCTGTAGTAAACATGCCAATGACAGTAAGGATCACCGAGTTTTAAAAAAATTAGCCTAACGCAGAGAAATGAATTTAACCAAGTCATAATGTAACTTTTAATATCTATGTCTTAACTATGCTAATGAAATAAATGAAGATAATTTCTAGTCTATTATATGTCAAACCTCATTTTCTACAGTAAGAGATCAATTGTATGAATAACTTTTATCGAAAAGCCTAGAGACTTATTTCATACAGTGAGCTACTGATAAATATATAAAAACAGCTTTACATGATCTAAAACCGAATGTTACAAAATTCATACTTCAAATCCCCTTTAAAAAAAAGAGATAGAAATGTAAGAAGTTCTATGGCATCAGAGTATTTTTATAGTCAACAGTGCTGCAAGGACTAATCATCTATGGGCATTAAGTAGCTAATTCAGGTGAAGGCAAATTTTAGAATTTCAATGGCTATTCTACAAGTTCAATGGATATTCATACAAAGTAAAGTACTGGATCTATGAAAACTTTTTATTCTGACTATAGTAAGTGTTTCTGGGAAACTCTTTAAAGGAAAGTGTTTGCAAAATAATAAATCTGCTTGAATATCTGGCATAACATCTTTGCTCTTGACTTCAACCTCAGGAAAAAAAACTTACATAGTAACATGAAAGTTAAAAACAGTCAAATCGATTTCAGAAGAAAGCAGAGGGGTATATATAATACATGCAGGTTTCTAAACTGATAGTATGAGATATAATCAATAATATTCATTTCAAATGAATATCCCATCTATGTATCTTCACAAAAGACAACCTTTACCTTTAAATATTTGAGCATAAGACCAAACTATATACATATTTTATGCCAAAGCTTCTCAGAGAATCACTTTTTGCCCTCTTTAAACTGTTATGTAAAACCCAATCTTATTTCAGAAGATGAAAATAGACACAGATAATGGAGATGAATTTGTATTTAAGTGGCACCCCCAGCCTCCTTATAACTTTTCAATGTATTCACTGTGCAAGTTATATTTTTTGGAAATTAAAGTGATCCTAACAAGAAATTTCATAACATCCCTCCTTGCTTTCCCAGAGAGCCTGAGATGTTGTACCTCGGGGAATTGGGAGTAATTGGCTTAACCTGCCAAATCTGCCCCGGTGCACACAAAGGCACTAATACAGACTGTTAAAATGTGCATTCTTGGGGAATATAGGATTTAACGTCGTTAATAATTTCTCCCATCCTATAAAAACTGAGCATATGTTACTTCACTTGGTTTATTTTCTATAAGTAAAATGGGCATGTTCCCCATGGCCCCCACTGCCACTTAAACCCAAGCAAAATTGAAAACCACTTTCCTGGCTACAAAGCCAGCAGGACTGTATAAGGAGCCGCTTTAACTCACTTTTGTGTCGATCTTCTTGAAGGCAGCATCGTCCTCATCTACCTCGAAGTAGATTTCTGTCGTAGTGATGGAGAGCGTCCCTTTGGCCACCACCACGGGAGCAATGAGTTGGGCAGGAGTGCTGAGAACCACCGGGCCTGAAAGACAAGGGCACCGTAGTCAGGCTGAGCCCTTGTGGCCCTCGCTCATCTCCTTCCAGAAGAGGACAATAGTTTTCCATTTTTCAAGATGCACTAAGAAATAGTGCCTGTATTATGCGGCCAGTTCCTTTTGTGTGAGTTCCTTTCATATGTAGCGTTTACAATTGCCTTTGAAAGGAGACTCGAGATAAATAATTCTAGAAAGACCCGGGAGGTCAGGAGAGTTAGAAAGTCACCTATAGTAGGAGACTCCTTTGCCACCTCAGTCCAGAAAACCTACATGCTTGGCAAGGTGTTCTATTAACCACTTTTAAAAGTGCAGAATGGAGTCTACACTGCGGAGATTCTCCTTGGCGCACCCTTGGCTTTGCGGGAGTGCCTGGGCAGTCAGCGCGGCCCCCCAAAAGCAGTCCCAGGGCACAACCGCTCCTCTGGGCAGCGGTTTTCCAAGGATGGGAGAGTAATGGAGAAGGGGTACAGATCTAAATATCCACTGTCACAAAGGCACCGGATCTTGCAATAGTGACATTTGCACCGGCGCGTCCACATTCACATACAGGCGCAAACACAGTAAACACTAAGGGAGGAAAGCTTGAACACAGCAGCAGTGGTTTCCTAAGAGAGAATCAGTCAATAGTGAAAGAGCCTTAACTCTCCAGTGGAAGCATTCTCAGAACCGCGTGCGAAAAGTGCTGCGTGTCAACTTTTGCAACTACAGAAACCAAGCTTTCCTTAGAAGAGATGTTTGGAATGTTAGCCCTAGTGGGTGCTTACTTGAGCTCCCTCAGTTAAGGCTGAAAATTTTATTAATATCAAGTGTTTTTTCAAATATTTATTCAAAGAGGGATGACTTAACTGCCCCTTGAAGCAGGAGGCATTCCTCACGCCCCTGGTATTAAAAAGTCGATTTGAAATCAGAAAAAAACAATTTTCTTCTTCTGTGCCAAGGATGATCATTGTCACTTCCTTCTCCCTTCCACCACCCCCCCCACACCCGCCCACAAGAATAGAGACAAATGAGAAGGAGTCACAAATACAGTAGTAGAAAGACAATAAACAGCAGGTCTCTGGAGTCTGCTCAGGCCCAGATTCCAAGCCAGCGTCCTGGGCTCTGGGACCCACTAGCTTTGCCTAAGACACCCTGCAGGCCAAGCTGGGCCTGGACTGGGAAACCTGAGTGACGTTCGCTTGGGCTGGGAGGGGCACATTCGAATGTGTGGCCTCACTGCACAAAGCACCGCCCAGTCCACAGCGGGAGGAACAAGGAGCAGGCCTTCTTCGGGGCGCACTAGGGAGGGTGGGGTGCACATTGAAGCAAACTGAGTCACTGTCACCCTTCACCCCTCCATCTTCTTAACCAGGTTCAGATGAACTGCAAACTCATTAATAATCTTTTTTTTGTAAATTAATTTTACAGCTTTGCACCGGCAGCAGCCCGCAGTGGGGCTTCCCGTCCTCGGGGTACTAGGACTCCGGGGTCTGAGGGCCCAGGCTGTGTAGCGGGGCAAGCAGAGCCAGGGTTCCTCAGGGCTCCCTCTACTAGGTTTTTCTTTCCAAAAGGCAAAGGCGGTCGTTTTGAAGCGCCACTTTAAAGGCTCATCAATCTTAATCTAGGCTGCTCAAGTAATTATGCCCGAATCTCTTGTACGATTACAAGTGGATTTGGGTTTCTATTCCCCAGGCCCTCCTTTGTGTTTATTGGAGGGTCTGCGCGCGCGCTCCGTGGCGCCTCCAGCCCCCCGCGCCCTCCTCGGAATCCCCCAATGCTCAGTCCGGTCTGTAGCAATCTCTTAACCCTTCAGCGGCCAGGACTTCAACAGAATGCCACTTTTATTTGCCTCGGAGAAACCCAGATTCACTCTAAGAGTGGGGACGGACGAAGTGAAAAAAAAAAGTGAGTTGTTCACCGGGAAACAAAAATGTTTTCTTTTGCATCCTTGGGCCTTGCTAAGATCTCGGAAAAGTCACTTTAAACACAGAGGGCTAGTGATTTCTGGTTTAGTAGGGGTTTCGGCATTTTTCACTAAGAGTGGGGAAAAAAAAGGCGAACCATTTCTTTCCCTTCAATTAATTTAACATGCTCAAACAAATGAACTGGTAATACTGGAAAAATCACCCAACGCACTACCATACCTTACACACTAATTTCTATGTATAAATTACTCACTTAAGTACACAATTCTGTGAACTTTCAACAAACAACTAGTTCTCTAATTGTTTTCTCTTCACTTCTAAGACATCTTTTGATTTTACTCCAATCTTATTCTGTTGAATTTATTTATTTTTCCTTTGGGGGTTATGGAAGGATATAGGATTGGCCCTCGTTTAAGATAGGCACATCATGAAATATCAACCTTAATAGTGTGTAATTTTTACCCTTGTCCTTTGGAAATCTCTAATTACAACTTTCAATTCCATAGCATGTTTAAGGAGCACTGAGTCTTTTTGTTATAGCCTTCAGGGAGCAAACCAGTCACAGAGAGAATACAGAGTTAATCCACTACAGCAATAAGAGAGGGGATTATGTTTTAATCCCCTCTAGGGGAGCACCCGAATGTTAGGAATCCAATATTAAAATGTTTACATAAGGCACAATCACAAACCAACAGATATCTTATATTTGAAAATCCTGGTTCACTTTCCAAATAAACCTAGTTTTTTTTTGTTTTTTTTTAAGTATCTCTGGATGCCAGAGAGAGAATCATTTAGATTATCAGATTCTAGGAAATAACTAGCTACAAATATAACTTCCTAATTTTGCTAGGTGTGTTGGAGACTAAATATATATTCTGACCACTAATATATCAGCAAAAAACCTCATAAACCACAGTAATGTCCTTGGTAAAGTGTTAAGGGATCATTTAACAAATTGATGAGGCAAAACCCCCAACTGTACTGATGAACACAGTTTAAATTCCTAGCATCTTAAGGGGGTAGTTAAAGGTAAATGTCACCTTGTTTATCTTTAGAATCAGAAATATGGTTTAATATTTTATGAATTACTATTCTTAAAAAGATAGAATTACTACTTGCCACTAGTTTCAACGCCAACATAAAATCTGAACTAGAGAAAAGATCACTCACGCATAATGGAAAAGAAAAAAAACCTCTTTAGAGCAGAGACCATCTCATTAAAGGCACTGGCTTTTAGTTGAGATGATGCATCTAGAGTAGAAAATACATAGTTTATAGTTGAAAAGATAGGTACTTGTAAATTGTATTTTAAAAGTAGAATTTCAGTAGAGATGTGCAGGTTTTCCTGTGGCGAAAGCAAAATTCCAGGCATAGAAATCTTGACAATAATAAAATAGTGATTTAATATAAATAAATTCAGTTTACTATGCTTTCTTAAACTCTGCTCAATACCTATAGTTGAAAAATTGAGTTTATTGGTGATTTGGGAAATATGGGCTAAGGGCTTACTTAGTAAGACAGTGTAAAAAAAATAGTAGGAGGAACATAATTTTGGTGAAGTAGTGAGAAATTATTCAAGGAATAGGGCTCTCTCAGAAAGTGGTGATAATTCTGTAACTGTGTCTCAAAAATATTTAGAGCGAGGGAAGAATATATCTAGGTTATGTTGTAACTGGTCAACCACTCCTATTACCTAGAAGAAAGTATGTTTGGTATGTAGCCTGACAGTGAAAACTTCCCCCCTAATCTGTTCTTGAACAAAATTACAAAGTTGTTTTTGCCATATATTGTCATCTTGTAACCTTGTCTGAGGTTAGTGTTCTAGGAGGGAGGTTGCATATGTTCAATAGAACACTATCTATGGTATAGCAGAAGGTTTCAGACCAGGTCCCAACAATACCTATGCTCCCTTCTAAGAATCACGTTTCCAAAGGTCAGGGCTGCTTTTCTTTTTCTTAGACATAGGTGTTAATAATTTTTTGGGGGGAGTGTGGGTACTCAGTAACATTCTAGTTATTATAAGATAATCATAGCAATAAAATTTCCCAATAATGCTTTTTCATTGTAAACTTCAATGTAAAATACAACAAAGAATATATATTATGTGTAATATATATAATATATATATATAACATAGTTTAATTAAAATTGACATTGTTATGACCTATAACTTTCATAAAACCTATCTTAGTGTACATGAAATTACCATGTATTTTAGAGTCACTGGAATATTTCTCGACTTGTTTAGTGTTAATAAAGTTTATTATTTATAAGAATTTTTCTAACCTGTTACTTCGAAATCACATTTCAGTCAACCTTTAGAACATGAGAAAACATTATTATGGAACAATAAACATTGAATAATCTTTGTAAAATTGTTAGACTTATGACCCTGACACTGGGGCCAGACGATGGTATACCTGGTTGAGCATACATATTATAATGAGCAAGGACCTGGGATCAAGCCCCTGGTCCCTATCTGCAGGGAGAAAGCTTCACAAGAGGTGAAACAGTGCTGCAGGTCTGTATGTCTGTCTTTCTAATAAATAAATATTTTAAAAAATAACACTGACATTATTTTGAAGAACTATATTCTGAAGTCCTTTAGATGTAGTACAAAAGGATGGTTCCCCCAAAATATTCTGAAGAATATAATAAAGGAGTAAATTTCTACTTACAAAGTTTGTAGGAAAAATAAAATCATGAGTGTGGCCACATATTAAATATCTATCATTGCTCTGCACTTACATTATCCTAAGTATATCACAATCAGTTTAAAGAAAACATTTCCCCACCTAAAATAAAAGACTATGTTTTTTTAAATCTCAAACTAGCTTTAAACTGACTGAAAAATATGAAATCATTTGAACTTGTTTAGGGATTTCAAGAAAAATTTCAGGTATTAAAAAAAATGGAGGTTCTTAGAGACAGACTGGGAGTATGGATGGACTGACCAACATCCAGATCCAGTGAAAAGGAATTACAGAAGCCAGAAACCCTTCCTTTTGTACCCCCAAAGGAATTTTGGCCCATACTTCCTGAGGGGAAAAAGTTAGGGGAAGATGATCAGAAGGCTCTGAACACCATGTTTTTATACCATCGTTGAAAGGGAAGTAAATCTGGAAAATGCCAGAAATGTCAGGCACTGCTTTGCTTATATGAGAGAGAAGAGGAAAAGGGAAGGACACTCTAAAATAGTGACAGGTGTAGATGCGATTTAAAAAAGAAGTGAATAAAAATTGGCAAAAAAGTGTCTATGTATATATGTTTATTATTATTATTTGATATATAGGCAAACCATATCTGTGACCCTGGGAGAACTATTACAACTTCTGCTGGAGAGAGATTGGGACACAGAAGTCTGGTGGTGGGAATGATGTGGAGTTATATCCCTATTATTTTGTAAATGACCAATACAATTTTTTTAATGGAGATGTTTGTATATGAACCTGGAGAGAAGGAAGTTTGGGAGAAATGCTGTAGAAGGTCTTATATTATCCATGACAGTTTCTTGAGCTGCAGGCATTTGAAATGCCTCAAGAAAAAAAACAACACACAGTATAGTATATCTGTAAACAGAGACCGTTTTGTTTTTATACAGAGAATACTGTTAGTGGTCTAAATACATTATCAGAATAATGTTTCTCTGAAAAACTAAAAAAAAGTTCCTTGCACAAGAAAAGTTACAAAATCTTTTTGCTTGAATTGGATAAATATCACTGAGTGACAGAGTATGTATACACCACGAAAGTAGATAACCGTCTCCAACACACACACACACACACACACACACACACACACACACATCATAATCTACAATTATATTGAGAATAAGTGTAATAAATCAGTCATCTTCACAGTGTGCTTGTTTCCTTGGTTTATTATACAAAATGAGATAGGTGAGGGCCAGCCAGATAGCTTACCTAGAAGGATACCTGTTTTGTCATGTGAACCCAGGTTCTAGTCTGGTCCCCATGGTGTCTGCCTATCTCTTTCTCTCCCTCCCTTCCTCTCTCTCTCTAAAAAAGTTGACTCAGAGTAGTGAAGCTCCAGAGATGACCAAGACAAAACAAAATAACACAAAACACGAAATAAAGCCAGGTTTCTTAGAATACATATTAATCTTTTCATAGCTGAGTAAAATGTACCTCTGGGAAAACCCAGTTTACCATAGTCTGAAACAGGAAAAAAAGAATGAAGGAAGCTTGACTTATACAAGGTATTGAAGATTTTCACATAACATCTGTTCTTCATGGTTGAAACATCTTGCACTAATACAATACACATCTCATTTAATGTGCTTAAATAACTTTAAAAAATTTTGAGAGACAACTGATGGGCTCTAAGTTTAACCTATCATTTATGTTTTCCAATTTATTTGTAAAACAGTTAATTTTATGTTAAAGGCAAACCTAGTGCATTTTCCACAAAGACAAATGATTGGAAAAGCTTAGAAAACACATATACTATAAGTAAAACATCACAGAGTTATTTTCTTCCACGAAATACACTAGACGCAGTGTATTTTAGTACTCATTTTGATCATTTGTTGTGCCTTTTGATTTAATAGGTGAGCCAGTTGAGATTTGTGTGTCCAGTTACATCACAATTAGTTCAACATATGGAATACATTTTTTCAGTTTCTAGAACGGCATTGACTCTTATGAAACTAGGATATCATTTAATGATTGAGAAGAGTAAATTCCTACTGGACTCTACGAATAAGTAAATCAGAAGCTATGATCTAAATTGACTGAACATTCAAGACTATATCTTGGCTCACATCTGCTGGAATATGTGCCCTGCCTTTCTGCTCTTATAATTTCCTATGCACATCTTCACCGCAGTATAGAAGATACTGAATGCTTGCATTTAGAAGTCTGTTTTTCCCATTTGGCACTAGATACTTGTAGAGAAGCATGCTATTTTCTTTATCTACCATAGTATCTATCATATATTATGCAATCAGTGCTTATGGAGTAAGGGAAATAAAAATATACCACTGTTGCAATTATGTCATAGTTAAAAAAAGACCACTTAATTTAACAGACTATGTATTATAAATTATTTCTGGAACTGATTTCAAATTTACTTTTAAAATATAAAATATAGTACATTTTGGAGAAAAAAATAAAAATATTCTGGGCACTGAACTACCGATAATTATAATGTTAACTGATTATTCTACCTACATCACACGTATGTTATTATTTTTTTAAATGGCATGTTTTCTTAAGTCCCGTTATTTCCCCTAGTATGCAACCTGTTTTCTCTTTGTAAATTACACACATGAAGAGGTATGTTTAACTCAGTATTTATGCATGTAGCTAGTAAAAAAAAATCAGTTTTGGAATCTAAGAGTTTATCTGTAGTACATATATGAGTAAAAAGTATACAGCGAAAATAATGACATAATAGTCAAAAGGTTTACCTAACCATTTTGTAAAGCAATTTTCATTTTCCTCTCCTCAGAATATACCTATGCCAAAGGTACTGCTATTACCTTCATTTTAAAGACGAGAAAATGTGACTGAGTAGTAACTGGAAGATCATAAAAGGTCATAACTTGTAATCGATAAAAGAAGGACTCAAACCTGTTATTACTTGACTCCAAAACCATAATTCTTAACTTTGTGTCTACTGACTCCCACGAAAAGAGGGACAGAAAAATATTTTATGGACATTCACAGAACTATGATGATTTCCAAGCTCCTTATTTTTTGAGGTTCTGGGATAGAGCCCATGGTGTCATGCATGCAAGGCAAACACTCTACTGCTTCTGCATTTCTGACCCCTAGAAATTTGTGAGTGTGTGTGGGGGGAAGAGTTGGGGTAGGATGATGACAGTGACACTGGAAGTGAAATATGATGGGCAGGTGAATAAGAAGGAGAAGGGCACTGTAAGCAGAGAAGTGTCACAACAATTACTGAGATGTAGTATAATTAAAGAATGAAAATGACTGGTCAGTGATTAGGATGTATAAAGGTGAACAGTGTGTAATCAAAGTGAAAAATACATACAGCTCTGAATGTCAGATTTTTCTGACAGAGAAATAAAAGATCAAAGCTCAGATATTACAATGTCAAGCAGTGGTGTTAATGCTTTTTCAGCATCATAAATCTCTTTGAGAAGGAGACAGTTAAACAGATGGTCCTTTCCTTGAAAAATTCACATGTCCACACTGATTGTATAATATCTTCATGTTTGAGACAAATGAAAAGTGTTAGTTGTTTTCATATTTCTTCAATAAGAAGTCTTCTTTATGGAATTACCATTATTTCACATTCTCCAGATTCAGAAAATATATTGTTCATTTTGTTCAAAACAGTTAACTCTACCTGGGATTAGGTCTGGTCCTCTCCTATCTTCTTTGGCTACTTTATTTTGCTTGTCTCTCCTCTCTTTGTCAGACTTCTACATAGCAAGTTCCATCTTTTTGATCCTCCACCTGAATTACTCCTATAGGCTTTATCCTTATGTTAACCTTAGGCCAAAGTTTTAAGGAAGTATATACTGATGAGTAAGCCAAAGACTTGGTAAAGTCTTTCAATTAATTAAAGTGAAATAATTTTATAACCTAGAATTCTAAACACAGAATTTGCTAAACATATTTAACACCACTTTTCTTCTCGTTAGCATATTCCAAAATACTTGTGTCCAAACAATATCAGTTAAAAAAATGTTAAACAAGAATTTCTTGATTTCTAGAGTATACTACTCTCTTCTTTCTGCAATGCTTGCCTTCTTTCCTGGTATCCTTGATGGATTCTCCTTCAGTTACTTTTTAAAAAAACAATATTTATTTATTCCCTTTTGTTGCCCTTGTTGTTTTATTGTTGTAGTTATTACTGATGTCATTGTTGTTGGATAGTACAGAGAGAAATGGAAAGAGGAGGGGAAGACAGAGAGGGGAGAGGAAGACAGACACCTGCAGACCTGCTTCACCACCCATGAAGCGACTCCCCTGCAGGTGGGGAGCCAGGGGCTGGAACCTGGATCCTTATGCAGGTCCTTGTGCTTTGTGCCACCTGTGCTTAATCTTCAATCACTAAATCTTGTTCCACAGGGCAAATTCTCTCTTACATAATTTACTTATTTTGGTAGATTAATCTAATCTACTCACTAGTGGTTTTTAATTAGGACCTCTCTATCCAACTTGGTTCCAAGTTTCAAATATTTACATCTATTTGAAACACTTGGGGCATGCAATTATGCAATAGACCATACTGAATGACTCCTCTTCATTACTCTCTCTAGTAAAGTGCTGCACCTTTACATCCCCTACACAGTTAGTAGCTATTTTATCATTTCTTCTCCCAAACCAATATCCCTCATTCCTTCTTCCATAAATACATGCATTATCATAATCCTTCACACATTAAATACTGATTTTTAAATCATGTTTCTTTTTAAAAAATATTTTTTTAGATAAAAGAGATATACAAAAAGAGAGACCAGATTATTGCTCAACTGTTTTATGTGGTGTTAGGATTGAACCTGAGGCTCAGCCTCAGCCTCAGGCATAGAAAGCCTTTTGCATAACTATTATGCTGTCTCCCCAGCTTTTAAGTGTTTTTTTAAAAGCCAATTCTTTCTATTTGCAATTCAATTTAGACTATCATCACATTTAGCTCAAACAGTTAACAGTTTACTTCAAGTTAGGGCAGCTAAAATCTGTAGTCTACAATATGACCTGAATGGTTTTTTTTTTTTTTTTTTTAAATATAAGTTGGATCTCTTCATTGGCATGAGTTTAAGTCCTTCACTATCTCACTGTAGCCTTCAGATAAAATTTAAGCTTTTCATGGCTCATAAAGCCGTCAGCAAGCTTATCTCTCTTAAGGTTAAGAGTCTCCTGGTCTCATAAATAATTTCAAACTACTGTAGTTTCGTGAAGAATGTGATATTCTATGTAGTCTCACATAGACAATGATAGCCTGCCTCAAGATGATTCTCATCATCTGCAGAAGCTCCTTACTTAAACCTTTTATTTAAGTTTCCAGATTTAAGTTTGAAAGATGCCTATTCTAGGAAGGCTTTCCAGAACCCATATGGTGGGTTTTTTTTTTTTTTGTGTGTGTGTTCTTATGGTTTTCTTCCTCTATCTATGCATGTTTGCTTTTTATTATCTGTTCTCTTCCTAGAATAACCCCTTTGAAAGAGGGACATGATATCCAATATTTACATTTATTGTGCCTATATAACCACACCCAACCTGAATCAAGTTGGGATCTAAGAGATTCAAGACCCAGCAAGACTTTTATCTCTAATGATGGACATTTAAAAATATCTCTTATTTGAGTCTATTTGTTTTTTCTTAAATGAAGTACAACACCTAATTCATCCAGTTTTAAAGTTCACTACCTTCACTATTTCTCTCAACAAATGTAAACTTGGTCCCTAGTTTTATTCACCTATTTACACTTGCAAATTTAAGCCTTATTTAACTATTTTCCTCCAAAAAATATTTTGTGAATGAAGGCTGATCCTCACAGACCAATCATGATGCAGGATTTACTTACATTTTCTTTAGTATTTCTATTTTATGTATAAAATAAACTTTAAGCACTATAGTTCTTGTATATACCTCTTTGTGACTTAAAATGAAGAAAAATGAAACCAAAATTTGAATTTTTAAAACACTGCAATCAGTCACATTTTGCTCAATATATAAATTCCTTAAATATTTTCTCTAGAAAATGTATCAAAAATACTAAGATAGTAAATTTAGTCTGGCTTTTCATTCATTACAGGGGACTACTTTTTCCCCCTTTGTTGCCCTTGCTGTTTATTATCATCATTGTTATTACTACTGTTGTTGCTGTCATAGTTGGATAGGACAGAGAGAAATTGACAGAGGAGGGAAAGACAAAGAAGGGGAGAGAAAGACACCTGCAGACCTACTTCACCACTTGTGAAGCAACCCCCTTGCAGGTGGGGATCTGGGCCTCTAACTGGGATCCTTGAGCCAGTCCTTAGGCTTCGCATCATGTGCGCTTAACCCATTGTGCTACCACCTGACCCTCCCCCCCCACATATCTTTTTATTGGACTGATGATATGAACTGATGGTGCTGAATGTAATAGTTATAACATGGAATTACTGCTTATAATTGCCAGATAAAGAGTTGGTCTTCGTGCTGAAGATTTCCATTTAGCTATATTCTGCAATTATTCTGACTCTGAAGCACTAAGACATGGGATGAGATAAATAAATTAAGTATCACCAGTATGCAGACAGACTTACTTGTCTGTTGTACTCATAGCACTGCTGTACATGCTGGGTGAAAAATCAGTTCTTCCCCCTGATATCTGAATGAGTGCCAAGGTCTTTCAGAGACTGCACAGGAGCACTCACAGGTGAGGCAGTGACAAGATGATGAATCCCTCCCCTCTGCCTCCTCTCCAACTTGCTGACGCCTACAGTTTGGCAGCAGGAAAGCAGTTTTGATATCTACTTTTATTTCTCCAAGTGTGATAATCAAGATAACTGTAATATTTTCAGTAGGTGGTTAGTATCTTTACTCTTAGAAAAAATGACATATGGTTTATGGGTAAATTGGATATTTATTGACCTTGCATTTCAGGTTGGCTGCAAGTATGACTATAAACCTGCAAAAGAATTACTTTATAGGAAGCTCTTCACATAGAGAAAAAAAGTAAAACATAAAATGAGTTTCAATTAGAACACCACAGAAAGGGAGCCATTATTATAGGCTGTGTTAACACTTGTAGCCTAACAAAGGATGTCTTACTCTTAAACTAAAAGAGATGTAAGGATATTATATCTTTTAATCATGTTTGATATCTAGAAGGTATCACTGAATTATGTCCCTTTACTATATATTAAATTTATATGATTTTGCTTAGTGGGGTGTTATTACAGCTAAAAACCTATTAAAAGAATTTCTATAGTATATAAAAGCCAAGGTTGAAGGGGATATACATCTTTGGAGGGACATTAGTAAGGGCTCAGTAAAGTATCTGCAGACTCTGAAGTGGCCTTGTAGATATTATAATAACAATGAAGAGAGTTTAATTAGGGTGGACATTCAAGGTGAAATTTATTCATTTTCTCTCAACTCTGTAACTGAATTAAAAACTGAGGTAAAAAATTAAATAGTTTAACTCTTATAAGAAAATGCCATGTGCTAATGTCTCTGTGAACTTTATAAATTCTGTGTTTGAAGCTGAATATGAACCTTTTGGTATACTATTTATGACTGTCTAAGCCATTTCCTAATTCAAAGAGAGAGAAAAAAAGACTTATAAAGACTCATAAGGCTTTTTCAACATCAAATAGCTTTCACTAAACAACGTTTTGATGAGTTAAGTGTGAGTGAGTCAGGGACATATGGATTAAATTTCCCTTGAAATACACATGGGTTTAAAAATTAAGGGGTAAATTCTGAGCAAAATGCGTTTTAGATAATTCTGATGTTTAAAAGACATTTTTCCTCTTACTACAGATATCAGGTTGATTCAATTCTAATGAGGTTCTGTAACTGAAACCACATAAAAACAAATACAGAAGAATCTTTTTAAAATACTCATTTTGTCAGGGAAAGAATATTCAATAACCATAGAAGAATTGTACTGCATGAAGTGATTAGGCAAAGCAGATATTATCTGAGTCAGAATTTATCTTTGTCTATGTAGCACTGAAATTGTTCTATATTACTTTCTTATTCTGTTGCACAACTATGAAAAATTTCTGTGCTCTTAGTTCACATTTTTCCATGCTAAAGTAATATATACCTCTGGAAAAACTTAAGTGTTTAGAATTCTATTGTTTCTTTGACTTTACTGTATAAGAATTCTGAGTTCTTATATGTTTAATCCTCCTTTCTTTGTTCAGTTCTGCATAATAATTAATTGATACCTTTTCTTTTTAAGTTATTTTACTGTGAGAGGGTTGGGGGTGGGGTGGGGATGACATCGGAGCATCTGTTTGTGGTTGGTTCCACTAATGTGGTTCTAGGGATAGAAGTCTGATACACAAAAATCATGTGCTCTGCTACTGAGTTGACTCTCCAACTGATGAACCAGTGACATTTAATTTAGTTGTAAACAAACTTACTCTAGTCTTTAGAATTTCAAAGTTTCAGAGAGATCATCTCATCTATCATCTTTTTGTTGGGGAAAAAAAATGCCTTAATTTTCTGACTATTAGTGTAAAAGAGGGAGCAGAAGCAGCGCTAATTCTCCCGGGGAAAATTTTTTTTTTCTGTAAGCCCGAGTTTTTGAGTTTCTAGGTTAGTGAATTATAGAATTTGACAGAGATTTAGCAAGATTCCTCCTCCCCTACAGCTATATCATTTGATGTCTGCTTTCACTTTGAAATCTTGTAACACAAATTACAGTAAATGGAAACAATTTCATCAATTTGCAACAAGAGCAATAGTTTAAAAATGGATCACCCTCTCAAAATAAGTGCAAACTCACTGGGAACTGGGGTGGGCATCAAAGGTGAGGTATCCAGGGAAGGAGGGAGTCACTTAGGGGGTCACTGCTGATTATAATGTTTCTATTAAGAGTAGTCTTATTCATAGTAGTTCTACATTTACTCTATTTTCTTATATTTAAATTCACACAATACATTCCTTCTGAGTTGCCAATTCTTAACTTTTACAAGCATGTGTATGTGATAGAGATAATGAGAGAGAGAGAGAGAGAGAGAGAGGAAGGAAGAAAGGATGAAAAAACATAAATCTTTCTTTGCTTGGGTGACAGTGCATCCAGGAGGCTGTGCACTTTCCCATGCACTGGGTAGTATTCAAGCCCCAGCACCACATAAGAACACCAGCCTTAGAAGATTCTTCAGTGTTTTTCTAATTACAGTGCTTGATACATACAAAGTGTGTGGTGCTATAGAATATTACTCAGCTATTAAGAGTAATGAATCCACCTTCTTCGACCATCTTATATGGAGCTAGAAGAAATATGTTAAATGAGATAAGCCAGAAAGAGAAAGATAAGTATGGGATGATCCCACTCATAAACAGAAGTTGAGAAAGAAGAACAGAAAGGGAAACACAAAGCAGAATTTGACTGAGTTTGGAGTACTGCCCCAAAGTAAAAAACCAGGGATAGGGTTTCAGCTTCACCATAGGGGGGTGGGGATAGGGACACAGACCTTTGGTGACAGAAAATATGTTAATATACATGCCTAGAAGCATAAAAAAACATTTCAGATAGAATTATAATCCATTAAAAAGTGTAATCCATTAATAATAAACACCCTTTTCCATATAACTGAGAATTTATTTTTAAATATTTATTTTATTTATTTATTCCCTTTTGTTGCCCTTGTTTTATTGTTGTAGTTATTATTGTTGTTGTCGTTGTTGGATAGGACAGAGAGAAATGGAGAGAGGAGGGGAAGACAGAGAGGAGGAGAGAAAGATAGACACCTGCAGACCTGCTTCACCGCCTGTGAAGCGACTCCCCTGCAGGTGGGGAGCCGGGGTTCGAACCGGGAACCTTATGCCAGTCCTTGTGCTTTGAGCCACCTGCGCTTAACCCGCTGTGCTACAGCCCGACTCCCGAGAATTTTTTTTTTAAATTAAGAGCTGTAGTAATATCTTGACTTTAAAATTGGAGATCTTTAGGATTAATTAAAATGACCATTTGTGGAAGCTGTAATGGAAAAAAAATTAGCTTAACTTTTGGTGTCTTTACCCAGGAAAATAAAAGTGGTAAGATGAGCAATTATTTAAATATTTTTTATGAATTCAAACCCCAATCTGACAATTCAAACCCCAGAGTACATTTTTCTTTAATGTATTTATTTATTTATTTATTTATTATTGTATAGAAACAGAGAGAAATTAAGTGGAGAGTACATTTTTCTTTAATATATTTATTTATTATTGTATAGGAACAGAGAAATTGAGATAGATGGATAGATAGATAGATAGAGAGAGAGAGAGAGAGAGAGAGAGAAATACCTGCAGAACTGCTTCACCACTCATGAAGCTTTCCCCTTGCTGGTGGGAAAAGCTTAACCAGGTGCACTACTGCCTGGCCCCAGAATACAGTTCTTTGGAAAATAGTCTGGCTATTTCTCAAAAAAAATTGAAACACGTAATTATTATTTGACTTAACAATTCTAGCAATTCTTCACTTAGATACATGCCCAAGAAAAAAAATGTGAATACTTGATAACATTTTTAAAAATATGGGCAGAGGTTTTTAAAGAGGAAATAAGGAATAGTATATAGAGGTATAGGAAGAATATA
Organism: Erinaceus europaeus; assembly: GCF_950295315.1. Taxonomy (NCBI): domain Eukaryota; kingdom Metazoa; phylum Chordata; class Mammalia; order Eulipotyphla; family Erinaceidae; genus Erinaceus; species Erinaceus europaeus. The sequence goes on from NC_080166.1 coordinate 113,286,232, forward strand.
AAGATTAAAGAAACATGTTTAGAATGGGCTGGGGAGACAGTATAATGGTTATGCAAAAGAATTTCATGCTTGAGGCTCTGAGGTCCCAGGTTCAATCCCCAGCACCACCATAAACCAAAGCTGACTAGTGCTTTGGTGAAAAAAAGAAAAAAGAAAAAAATGCTTAGGCAGTAGTTAAAGTAACTTTAAAGATTTTCATTTAAGTTATTTTTGATGATACAGCATTATCAATACAAGTTTATATGTATAGGTATATAAATAATTACTTTTACAATTTACAAAAGTGATAATAAAGAATCATCACCATCAACTTAGAATTTCTTAAAGAGCAAAACTACTAACATCTGGAAGTAATAATAAAGGAATCTTTCTGAATTCCAGTTCTATTGTGTGTAACATTAGAAATTTTAATGTTACACAGTATAGATGACAGAACTACCAATCTAAAAGAAATGACATACTTTTCATTAGCAAGGCAGAATTATTTTATTTTATTTTTTTTATTGTTGTAGTTATTATTGTTGTTGTCGTCGTTGTTGGATAGGACAGAGAGAAATGGAGAGAGGAGGGGAAGACAGAGAGGAGGAGAGAAAGATAGACACCTGCAGACCTGCTTCACCGCCTGTGAAGCGACTCCCCTGCAGGTGGGGAACCGGGGTTCGAACCGGGATCCTTATGCTGGTCCTTGTGCTTTGCGCCACCTGCGCTTAACCCACTGCGCTACAGCCCGACTCCCAAGGCAGAATTATTTTTATCAGTTCAATAAAATAACTTACTTTAAAAAAAAACTACAACTTACTTCTCAGTTCACATGAATGTGAATCAATCCTAAATTTTAGTTGAGTAATAATTATGTGAATTTTATATTATTTTACTTATACAATTACAATTATATTGAATAACATAAACTAAATTTCAAGTTAAATATTTGTAATGTGATAGTAAAGTCAAGTAAATTATGCTAATTAATTTCACTGTTTTAAGAACAATGTAATTAGTAAATTGAAATATTTAGTAGGATTTTAGGTGCTAATTCACTTTATGAAACACTAAAAATGAAAAATAAATTAAAATAAAATAAGTTAGGTGTTATTAATGTAATGGCTATTTAACTGGTTGGCATAGTTCTATGTTATAATCATATTAGCCATATGCTATAAAACATAACCAATTGAGTAATTAATAATTACACACATTTAACTTGCCTCTTAAGATGAACAGCTTGGGAAGAAAAGGAACTAAAAGTAAAACAGAAAATAGTATGAAATTTAAGCTGTAGAAATTTGTTGGATTTTGTTGGTCTTGATTAAGGCTAAAATTTTTCAAAGAAAATATGAAAACATGAGACCAGGTCAATATTTATTTTTCATTGTACTAAAGACCTTTTATGTATCAGATTATTTTAATTAACCAGAATGATTTTGGGCAAGAGACCGCATATAAAACTGAAATTAATTATGCATATTCCAAGATTTCTAAGTGTGATGTAATGTATCAAAACTGAATTGTAAACTGTATCTTTCTTCACACTATTAAGAAGAGTATTTCATGCATATGTGTATACACAAACATACTTGAATATATTTAGTAAATTTTTGTTAATACTACCAAATACTGTGTATTTTCAAGGAAATATATCAATATATATACTTATCCCCACACAAACTATTTAATCTCTATTAACCTCTATATCTTCATTTGTAAAATCGGCTTCATAATAGCATCTACTCAAAGGGTTGCTATGAGTATAAACTGGTTTCTGCCCTTAAATGCTTTTCAGCAGCCTGGTTCCTAGGAAAATATGCTAGCTATTCTTTCTCTTTTTCTCCCTTTCCTCCTCTTCTTCCTTTTTTTTTTTTTTTTTTCAATTCCAGTATCACTCTATTGAGGAAATAATGCTTTATAGGATTTTTGATGTCACAAGGGTATATCTCCACATTTACCCAAAATAGGTATTAGGACATGATAGCCTCTACCAAACAATCATTTTAATCCATTCTTCCATTCATTCTTTTTCTCTCCTTCCTCCTCCCTACCCTACTTTTTCTTTTTTTTCAGTTAGGTCCTTTCACTTCTGGCTACCTTTTCATTCTGATAGATGAACAAAAAGAGGTTTAAAGAGAGACACAAAGTCTGGGAGGTGGCGCAGTGGATAAAGAGAGACACAAAGCCCTCTTCTGATGCCATAGCACCTCCCAAGTGGCACTAGAGTCTGACTATTTTCACTGTCCTTGATGTTATTTGGGTAGAATTTTGCTTATAAGAATATTGCTGGGGTTCGGTGCCTGCACCATGAATCCACTGCTCCTGGAGGCTATGTTTTTCACTTTTATTGCCCTTGTTGTTTTATCCTTGTTGTGGTTATTATTATTGTTGTTATTGATGTCGTTGTTGGATAGGACAGAGAGAAATGGAGAGAGGAGGGGAAAACAGAGAGGGGGAGAGAAAGATAGACACTTGCAGACCTGCTTCACCACTTGTGAAGCAACCCCCCACTCCCAGCCCCACCCCCAGGTGGGGAGCCAAGGGCTCAAACTGGGATCCTTGTGCTTGTCCTTGCCATATGTACCATATGTGCTTAACTCAGTGCACTACCGCCAGGGCCCCCTTATCTCTCTTTTTGTATAGCTAGAGGCAGAGAGAGAGAAAGAGAGAGAGAGAGAACTTAAGCTTCCTTCAATGTAGTTATAGGCTTGCACCTGAGCTGTACACATCATAAAGTGCACACTATGCAAGTAAGGTATAATTAGTCTATATTGGATTTACTGGGTAGACCTTTTAACAAACTTCAAGGAACTAGCCCACTATCAACATCAACTAATCAATTATAATGGGAACTAGCGATCAGATAATCTAAATAAAAATGTGTATTATTGACCTAAAGCTAACATATGTATTTGAGGAAATGCAGAGCACTATCTAAAAAGTTCAGCAACCATGTATGTGAAATTTCTCTAGTTCTTTAGGATCAAGAATAAGACCAAGAACAGAGGAAATAAATCTGTGAGCAAATAAAATATTGCACTTCGTTTGCTCAAACTGCCAAATAATCTCAGGAAAAGGAATATGCCATGAAAACAACAAAATCACACTTGAACATTTATTTAGAAATTTAAGGCAAATGTTCATTCATAAAATTAAGATTACTTTTACTTATTTTTTTCCCCTCTGGGATTATTACCGAGGTTCCCAACATACATTTTTTCCCTCTTTCTTTCTCTTTCTCTTTTTCTTTTTATAACAGAGAGAAAGAGAGAGGGTGCAAGAGAGAGACACTTGCAGTACTGTTCCACTAATGAAGCTTCTTCCCCCACTGCAAGTAAGGACTGAGATCTTGAACCTGGGTCTTCACACAGGTAACCTGTGCACACTACCAGGTGCCCCAGTGTCTCACCCTTTTCCAGCTAAAGGAGTAGTTTTCATTGTTTAGATATATTTGTATCATAGACCTATCCAGGAACTGGTATTAGAATAGCACTAATAAACATTTTCTAGAAGCAGGAGAACAAAACATCTTGAATTTACAATAAGCCATAACATTTTCTCTCTGGCTAAAAGAGCTATCTAACTGGCAGCTTTCACAGATATCACTGTAAGTTTTCATGAAGCATACCATGCAATATGAGTTATTCTTTTAGAAATAGCAAAAGTCTTGTTAAAGGAATGTTGGGTATATTAAGTCCACTTCTTTACTGCTACCTGCCATCCCAATGTTGTATAAAGCTGAACGTACAAAAGTGAGGCAATAATGAGTTAATTTTTGGAAATCAGAAGTTTGTTTTTTTAATATTTATTTATTCTCTTTTGTTGCCCTTGTTGTTATATTGTTGTGGTTATTATTGTTGTCGTTGTTGGATAGTACAGAGAGAAATGGAGAAAGGCGGGGAAGACAGAGAGGGGGAGAGAAAGACAGACACCTGCAGACCTGCTTCACCACTTGTGAAGCGACTCTTCAGAAGAGTTTTTAACCTTAGATCAAGGATGTAAGCCCATAATCTTGTCTCCTGATGTCACTAAATTCTGAAATTGTGAACAAAATTGCTGAGACAAACTTCATGAGATATATCCAAAGTAGTTTTAAATCTCCCAAAGCTTAAGGGGGATTTATGCCCAGATTCCCAGCTGACAATTTCAAATGCCTTAGAACAGCATCAATCTAAAGTGAAAAGTAAGTGGCTAGGTGATCTAGTGGTGAGGATAGAGATTAAAATAAGATCACTAAAGTCATGAGCCCCTAGGAACATACCTAAATAAACTTCCTAGCTTTTTTCCACCCTAAAATCCCTAGTCTTACCGGCTCTATTCCTACTCTTTGGTTCCTGTTTATTAAACATTTTGCCCTGCTTTATATCTTACTTCCGTTCATCCACCAAGTTGCAAATGCTACTATGATTCCATCAATATTTTTTGTCCATCTGCATGCTAGCTATCAAGCTCAGGCAAAAATTACTAAAGTCATGGGCTCCTAGGAACATACCTAAATCAGACTTCCTAGTTTCTTTCCACTCCTAATCTCATCTGCTCTATTCCGACTCTTTGGTTCCTGGTTATTAAACATTTTGTCCTGCTTTATATCTTACCTCTTTTCAGCCACCATGTTCCAGATGCTACTATGATTCCATTCTCAACTCCTTGGTCAGACAATTTCACCAATGTGTCCCAAATCCCCACCTCTTCAGAGCCCTACCCCACTAGGAAGAGACAGAAACAGGCTGGGTGTTTGGATCTATCTCCCAACATCCATGTCCAGTGGAGAAGTAATTGAAGAAGCCAGACCTTCCACATTCTGCACTGCATAAAAAATTTTGGTTCATAGTCCCAGAGGGGAGCAATTTAAAAGAAGATGATCAGAGGGCTCTGAACCCCAATACTATCAGGATCCAGAGAGAGAGAGAGAATGGGGGTAGAGAGAAGGATACTAAGAAGTAATAATAGATGTAGGTGTGACTTAGAAAGGAAGAGAAGGCAGGACCATAGAAAACTGGGCAAATATATGACCTTGGGAAAACTACTGCAGTTTCCAGTGGAGGGAATGGGGACACAGAACTCTGGTGGTGGGAAAGGTGTGGGATTATACTCCTGCTATCTTATGATTTTGTAAATCAATATTAAATCATTAATTAAAAAACAAAGAAGAGAATGAGAGCTGGAGAGAGTTCACCAAACAAACAAAAACATGAATGTGGAAGGACATTGCAAAGAGAGACAAACAGAGAGGAAATAGCTGATTAAAGGGTCATCTGGCTGAAGTGACATTCCTCATAGTTATTAGTAAGTTAAAGTCATATAGAAGTCAATGAGTCTACCATCCTGATATGTAAACTGTTAGGTGGAAACAACCACATTACTTGTCCTATAGAAGTTGCTCTTCAAAAAAAAAAAATTGCTCATTAGCCTGAACACAGATGCTATTCATTTCCCAGTGAAATACATATTGTTTTAACATACACAGGATGAAGCCTTGTTTCAACCACTGACACACATTTATTTGTCAGGTGGCATACTGAAAATTTTAACCTCTATAATTGTGAGGATATTTACTACTTAACATTGAATAGAAGACAAATGTTAGAACTCACCTGCAAGATTGTCGATCTCTTTCTCCTGTAGTAAACTGACTGCATCATCGTCTCCTTCCAGCATAAGCTCCGTCTCTGCATTCTGATTCACTATTGCTTGACTTCTGAATGTCTTCTTTGATTTCACTACATCTTCTTCAGTGCCTATTCACAAGCAAAGTATAATAACTTAGATAATTGTGGGCTTTTTTTTTTGGCCTTCAATGAGTACTAGATATAATTACTTATTTTCTTAAAATCACGTGCTATATGTCCATGTTGCTTTAAAATTACAGAACTTTTTTTGAAAAAAGGTTTATTTTGAACCTGGTTCTTTGCACGATAAATTGTGCTTTCAGTCTAGTGCACCATCATCTAGCCACTATACAACATTTTTAATCTCTACCATGTTTTGTTTTCAAAATTGCTAAGTAGAAAGCACCAGACCTTATTTGATAGATGTGGAAATAATGAAGAATGCCGTGTGCATTGTGGAGGGACCTACAGATGGCTGGTGATAGATAATGGCATCTGTAATCCATGTTTTGGGACTCCAAGATCACTGTATTTTCTACAAAAACTCTCCACCTCACCATGAGTTTGGTTTTCTGATTTATAAAATTATACTATTTTATAAAAATATATTTTTGTGTGAATTAAATAATACACCCAATACAATTTTAAATTAAATGAGATAGGTGTGCATTAAATAAAAATGCTTTCATCTAATGGGAGAAGTGATTGTCCTTGAGAAGCTGTAGATGCTGGAGTTAGGAATGATGTAGACATAACACCTACTCATGTTTCCTTGGTGATCACTGAAATACTGAAAAGATAAGAAGTTTGCTATATTAACAACAGCCCAAAAATCAAGTGCAAAAAAGTAACAAAAACAGAAATACAGCAAAATTTAATCTAGACTTAACATATCTATCCATGAGGAGGCTATAAATGATATGCAACTGAATTTCTCATAATTTGTTCAGCAAAATTTCAATATTTACATTTATCTACCTTCTTTGGCGGGTAACAGTGAGTTGGGAATTATTTGAAATGTAAGTAAAAACATATAAGCTAAGAAACACCTCATTTCATATCATTTGATTTTGGCAGTCAACCAGGAACTAAGTAACTTGTAAGCTTCACAAAGCAGTAAAAAGTAGAAAAATATCTTCGTATCTCATTTAGTGAAAACAGAAACCTAATGAATTAGTTCTAGGTTCAGAAACTTCTTCAAACTTCTTCAAGGAAGTTCATCTATGCCGATGACATCTGCTGTGCAACTCAGGCATCCAAGTTTGACATCCTCGAGGAAACACTCACGGAAGACATGTCTCTGATATCTGATTACTGTAAAAAATGGCGACTAATCCCTAGCACTGCAAAAACGGTATCATCTGTTTTCCATCTACACCATGCCTCGGCCTCGCGTGAGCTTAATGTGTAGCTTGGCAATACGAGAATCTGGCATGAAGCCCAGCCAGTCTATCTTGGTGTTACTCTCGATCGCACCCTGTCATTTCACGAACATCTCATAAAAACTGCAGCAAAGGTGGGCACGAGGAATAACATCATTGCAAGACTGGCCAGCTCCTCATGGGGCGTGAGCACTTCCACACTACGATCATCATCTCTGGCATTATGCTATTCCACTGCAGAATACTGTGCCCCAGTATGGTTCCGTAGCCCCCATGTCCACTTGGTCGATTCCAAATTATATTCCTCCATGAGGATAATTTCTGGAACCATCCGTTCCACCCCGGTTCCATGGCTGCCAGTTCTTAGCAACATCGCCCTGCCAGATATTCGTCGGGATGCGGCATCATCTAAGTTCATTTCCCACGTCTACGCTCGACCGGACCTGCCAATATACGCGGATATCTTCACCCACCCTGTCCAACGCTTGACGTCTCATCACCCAATCTGGTCTCCTCCACCTACACTGAACTTCTCTGTTCCAGACTCTTGGAAACAGAGTTGGCAGTCAGCTGAGGTAAAGAACAAACACCTCATCTCAGACCCCTGCAAGTGCCAACCTGGCTTTGACCTAGCACGTTATGATTGGGCCCTCCTCAATCGCTATCAAACAGGCCATGGCTGGTGCACCGCTATGTTCCATCGCTGGGGAGCCAGAGACGACCCGAACTGCCCCTGCGGCTCCAGACAGACTATGACCCACATAGTCAACGACTGCCACCTCTCCAGATTCAAAGGAGGTCTCGAAACTTGACATCAGGCTCAACCTGACGCTGTTGACTGGCTACGAAAGAAGGGCAAACGCTACAAGAAAAAGAAGTTCTAGGTTGTATTACAGTTCAAGGGAATGCTTTGGCACTGTATTTGTATAGGCACATTTTCATATTATAAATGCACATGCAATTCATTTCCAAATTCTATGCCTTTGGACAAAATTTTCTCCGGTTAACAATTCATTTATTTATTTATTTATTTATTTATTTTTTAACCGTAGCGAATGACCATCTTCTGGGAAGTACAGGTTTTGAACCTGAAAACTCTCTGTCTGTGTCCTAGTCCACAGAAAGAGCCACTAGCCCAGCCAGATCTCACTCCGGTTAACAATTCATAATACATTCGGTCAACTTTCCTCAGCCTATATTGGACCTCTAACAGTCCATTATTGCATGCCGCTATCTATTTAGCCATTTTCTTAGAAGTTTATCTAGCTACTATAAAACCTGCATTGTGGGGAGTCGGGCTGTAGCGCAGCGGGTTAAGCGCAGGTGGTGCAAAGCACAAGGACCGGCATAAGGATCCCCGGCTCCCCACCTGCAGGGGAGTCGCTTCACAGGCGGTGAAGCAGGTCTGCAGGTGTCTATCTTTCTCTCCTCCTCTCTGTCTTCCCCTCCTCTCTCCATTTCTCTCTGTCCTATCCAACAACGACGACAACAACAATAATAACTACCACAATAAAACAACAAGGGCAACAAAAGGGAGTAAATAAATAAAATAAATATTAAAAAAAACCTGCATTGTAAAGCAGTGTTAGTCTCTTTGCAGCTCACATACTTGCCTTTGTCATTAATTTCTAGCCAGTTCTGTTTGGTCAAATAACTTCAAGATCAACTATATATGAGCAGAAGGTACATGTTGCAAACCAGTCATGCCACTATAAAACTATAGAATGTCACCTGTTATTCTCACTTTTACTGGATAATACCATGTAGAGAGCATGTTTTTAAAAATATCTTAACAGTAAAAAGTAGTATGTATTGTTAATCACATATTTTGATAAATATATATTTTGGTAAAAAATTTCAGAGTACAGTTACAAACTGAAGCTGCATTAGAAGTAAATGGGTTACATGTGAATTCTTTCACTAGCCCATATATGATTTTTTTTAATTTCTGGAATGAAAGACTGAGGATAGATTACTCAATGCCCCAGAACTTCTCTTAATTTTATTTAGTTTCTTGGTGATATAAAGCTAGCACAGCAGTAATCTTTTGGGGGTTAATATAACTCTTTATAACTTGCTTGCTTTTGGGCTAGTAACTTAATTTAAGACACTCAGACCTTGTATCATTTTAGATAAAAGGAAGTAAACCAGTGATGGATGTACAGAGTCTCTCTTGAGATCTTAATAATCATATTTCTACTAGTGTTTTCAGATATTCATAATTCCACATTTCCCTAACTGAACAAGCCATCTTTTGGTTATTCATCTCCTATTTCAACATACAAACCTAGGATTCATTCTGTAAGGTGACTACCATTCCCCAGCTCTGATCATTATTTGTGTTCTTGACAGCGTCAGTCAGTATCTATCACTACATCACTCACACTTTTATCTGAATGAATTTTAGACAGCATAAATAAGCTGAGGCTATTTTATTTTGCCTCCAGGGTTATTGCTGGGGCTTGGTGCCTGCACCATGAATCCACTGCTCCTGGAGGCCTTTTTTTCTTTCCCCTTTTGTTACCCTTTTTGTTGTAGCCTTGTTGTGGTTATTCTTCTTTTTCTTGTTGACGTCATTCCTTGTTGGATAGGACAGAGAGCAATGGAGAGAGGAGGGGAAGATAGAGAGGGAGAGAGAAAGATAGACATCTGCAGACCTGCTTCACCACCTGTGAAGTGACTCCCCTGCATGTGGGGAGCCGGGGGCTTGAACCGGGATCCTTCCACAGGTCCTTGCGCTTTGCTCCACCTACGCTTAACACGCTGCACTACTGCCCGACCCCCAGCAGAGGCAATTTTATTACTTAACAATGTTCATTAACTCCTCCCAATTACAAACACTCAGTGCAAGTCTTATAAACCCCATAGCATGGTTCATCAGGGCATTTTATCCTCATTATGTTTTGCATTATTGTTCCCTACTCACCCATCAACAATATAAAAGAGCTTATAGCTTCCAAAAATATGTTCTATACTTGTGCTAATGTTATTTTTTCTGTATGTCTCTTCCTTTTTGTGTTTGGTTAATTCCTACACAACTTAAATACTTGCTTCCTTCAGGCACTCTTCCTGAGCTTACTTTTTCTATATTCCAATCATTTATACAAAACTCAACATCATAAGGAACACTATGTATTGTGTATATGTTTCCTTCTGTTCATTTATCATCTCTCACTCTTTTCTATATATCTGAATGAAAAAGTGGCCTAGAATGGTGAAATCACACATGCTTGAGGTCCTGGTTACACACACACTTACTTTTATATGAGTACGGAGGGGAAAAAGAGATATAGACTAAGACTTTAGATGAGTACCACCACTCTGGTATATATTGTGCTGGGGATTAATCCCAGGATCCTGTGCCCTACCTGCTAAGTCACCTTCACACTGACCTTTCTCTGATTTCTTAAGATATGTTTGAACATTTTTCCCCCTTTCCCTTATGTTTCCACTACACTTCATAACTGTGACACTAGTTACAGGAATTATAATCACTTGCTTGTTACTTACACATGCACTGAAAACTCCTTGGTGACTGGAAATATGTTTCTCTTTGTATTCCCAGCTGTTAGCACAATGACTGCACAGAGCTAGTCTTTATACATACTGAACAAACAAATAATCTGAAATATAAAGGTGACATCTGGCTATTCCTTAATCTGAAGATTGCAAAGATTTCTCAGAGATTACTGCTGATTTACATTTAGTTTGGGGCAAATTGTTAACTTTATACATTTACATAAAAAGTCAACTTTGTTTTTATAAGAGCAAGCTAAATAAAGCACTTTATGTATGGTTCAGTCTACTAAAGCAACTTCTTGTATCACAACCATGTGTAAACTGTTTTGCCACTAGAAAGGCTTTATGTTACATGTTATAAAAATTTAAATCTACCAATAGGGAAAATGTGTCAAAGGAAAATGAGCTCTGAAATGTATAATCAGCTTTCAATACACTGCTTCTAGTTTTAAAGCAGTAAAAACAATTATGCTTTTATAAAATGTAGATTGAAGTAATCCTTACAAACCATCCTTGTTGATATGTTATTGGCTTGCAGCTCAGTGAATTTCCGGATTTTACGGTACAACACTAGACATTTATCTAAATTAAAGTGTGCAAGTTCCAAAGGTGCTTTTCAATCACAATATCCTTTATGAATTAGAGTTTCATTCATCAAAATTACAGGCAAAAAGAGGTAAGGTCTCAAAGGGCTGTCTCATTACAAGGCTTATAAACACTGTCCTTAGAAAGAATTGGTTTAACATCCAACAAATCAAAATCTGATTGGGAAGAGAATTTATTTGAGATCATCTATCTTTCGAAGACATGCTGGTTTGAGTGTACTTCTTGGCCTCTTCAGCCATTCATCAACAAATTAACACGTGAAACTACAAACCACCAGGCTGCCTTACATTTAAAAATGTGCAAGATGTGTAAAGTTGTACAGGACAGATACATATGCTTGCTTTCTAAAAAAATGTGAAAATGCCATAAAACCTAAAAGCAATTCAAGATTATAAATGTCACCAAATTGTGGGTTAATTAAACCAAGTTTAAAATTTCATTCATTCTACTTTTTTATATCCTGTTATAGAGAACGAATAAAAGAAATCATTCTATTTATTTATTTATTACCTCCAGGCTTATTGGTGGGGCTTGGTGCCTGCACAATGAATCCACTACTCCTGTGGCCATTTTCCCCCATTATATTGGAAAGGACAGAGAGAAGTTGGGAGAGGAGGGGAAGACAGAGAAGGGGAGAAACAGACAGACACCTTCAGATCTGCTTCACTGCTTGTGAAGTGACCTACACTGCTCCTGCAGGTGGGGAGCCAGGGACTCAAACCCAGATCCTTATGTGGTTCTTTGTGCTTGATACTGTGTGTGCTCAATCTGATGCCCCACCACCCAGCCCCTAAAGGTAATCATTCTATACAAATTAGATTTCCTAGGATATATTTAAGCTTGAAGTTTTGCATGTGAAAATGTTTAATGCAGTATACTACATTATATGAACCTAAATAAAACTCCACTTTGATAACATTTCTCTTAATAAACAAGAATTCATGTGAAACAGTTTATTTTAGCAGCAAAGTAACAAGGGGAATAAATGTTTCTAATATTTCTATATTCTAATAGTTACTATGAAAATTGTATTATAGTTAAAACATAAAACTTATTGTCCTCCAGAGCCCTACCTCACTGGGGAAATATAGAAACATGGTAGAAGCATGGATCGACCTGCCAATGCCCAGGTCCAGCAGAGAAGCAATTACAGAAGCCAGAACTTCCGTCTTCTGCACCCCATAAAGATCTTTGGCTCATATTCCCAGAGAGGGAGAAATATTAGGAGAAAGAGGGAAAAGACCAGAGGACTCTGAATTCCAATTTCACCAGGACCTGGAAGTGAGATAAGAGGAAATAGAAAGAAAAAAAAAAAAGCAAAAGCAAAAGAAAGAGAAAGGAAGGAAGAAAGAAAGAAAGAAAGGAAGGAAGGAAGGAAGGAAGGAAGGAAGGAAGGAAGGAAGGAAGAAAGAAAGAAAGAAAGAAAGAAAGAAAGAAAGAAAGAAAGAAAGAAAGAAAGAAAGAAAGTCAGGCTGTAGCGCAGTGGTTAAGCACAGGTGGTGTAAGCGCAAGGACTGGAGTAAGGATCCGTGTTTGAGCCCTGGCTCCCCACCTGCAAGGGGAGTCGCTTCACTGGCGGTGAAGCAGGTCTGCAGGTGTCTGTCTTTCTCTCCCTCGCTCTGTCTTCTCCTCCTCTCTCCATTTCTCTCTATCCTATCCAACAACGACAACAACAATAATAATAACCACAACAATAAAACAACAAGGGCAACAAAAGGGAATAAATAAATAAATATTTAAAAAAAAGAAAGGAAGGAAGGAAGGAAGGAAGGAAGGAAGGGAGGGAAAGGAAGGACACTTGGAAGTAGTATGTGTGACTTAGACAGGAAGAGAAGGCCGGACCGTAGAAAAAATGGGCAAGTATATATAAATAGAGATATAGCTAGCTATAGAAATGACAGTTAACCCATATCTGTGATCTTGGGTGGGGGAACTAGTTCAGTTTCCAGTGGAGAGAATTGGGACACAGAACTCTGGTGTTGGCAACAGTGTGAAATTATACCCCTTATCTTATAATTTTTAAAATTACTAAAATTTTTTTTTGTCATCCTCAATAGGGATTATATAGAAATGATGAACTGGAAGTATAAATACTCTGTCTATATTGGAAGTTTGCACAATGAAGGTAAATGTATTATTTCATTTGCCCGTTATGTCTACAGTGAAAGAAATATACTACATAGTAAGTTTGTTCTTTTTAAAAGAACTTTATATGCAGAGAGAGAAGGCAGAGCTCTGCTCTGTTACACACAGTGATAGGGATCAAGGCATATAAGTTTTATGCTCTTCCTGTCCAGATACTACCCCAGCTGAAGTAGTTCATTTATAATTTAGAAGTTTTCAAGGTGCCAGATAGTGGTGCACACACATTACAGTGAGGAAGGACCCAGGTTCAAGCCCTTGGTCCACACTTGCAGGGGGGAAGCTTCATGAGTGGTGAAGAGTGCTGCAGATGTCTCTCTGTCTCTCTCACTCATTATCTCCTCCTTCATCTCAAGTTGTCTCTATCCAATAAAAAATTTTAAAAATAAAAAAAAAAGCTTTCAAAAAACATTTATACCAAAAAGGAAAAATATACCATAAATAAGCCACAAATCACATGTGGCTAATAAACAAGGAGCTAAAATTAGTTTTAGTGCAGCATCTTTCTCACACATTGTATGCTATTGCTATGTCCGCAAGGATTTAGAAATATGGAATTTACATTTATTAAAGACTATATATTATATATATGTGTATGTGTGTGTTTACCTACCTATCTTGTGGATATTTAGAATGTAAAAATGCATTTCAATGTTATTTGATGCTTATAATTTCTATCTATAGTATACAGCTCATGATCTGGTCTCAGCTTATTCAATTTACTGTTATGCCATCTAACCTCATCCCTACTCATGATCCCATAAAGCTGAATGCTTTTGCTCCCAAACATGAAGCTGCTTCAAATTGTTAAGTCTGACATCCACAATTTTCTTTTTATGAAATTCTTTTATCCTGTCTTTTCTTTCAAGACTTAGTTTAGTCCACTACTCCTTTCTCTATAGAAAGTTTACATCTTCTAAAAGTAACAGTAACTTAATACTTTTTATCTTGAGTCTTTTATTTAGGGTTCTCTCCCCTCCCCCCTTTTTTTGTTGCCCTTGTTGTCTATCGTTGTTGTTGTTGGATAGAACAAAGAGAAAGCGAGAGAGGATGGGAAGACAGGGGGAAGAGAAAGACAAACACCTGCAGACCTGCTTCACCACTTGTGAAGCAACACCCGCCTCAGGTGAGGAGCCCAGGGCTCGAACTGGGATCTTTAACACCGGTCATTGTGCATTGTGCATTGTGCCATGTGCGCTTAACCCGCTGAGCTACCTCCTGGCCCCCTATTTAAGGTTCTCTTATTAGACTTAAGTTTTCGGTTTATTGAGTAGTAAGCAAAGTGGTGTAAGCACATGAAATATATTATATTTTTACTTTCTCAGACTGAAATAATTCAAAGAGAGAGATAGGAGGGGGGATAATGCCTTGGGTGGGGGAGATAGCATAATGATTATGCAAAAGGATTTTCATGCCTGAGGTAATTGGCCACCATAAGCCAAATTTACCTTCAGTGTGGTAGGGACAGGGCTCAGACCTGAGATGTGCACATGATGTGCGCTATCCAAGAAAGCTGATTTGAGGTCCTTAAATATAAGAATAAATCATATGCTGGTTTTATATACACATAAATTAATTTTATTTGTACACTTTTTTTTCTTTTGGTCTTTGAGGCTCTGCAAGGTGCAATTTTTTATTTTCCTGTAAAAATCCATTACAAACATATTTTAAAAAGAATCAAGACTAACCTCTTAACTTGTTTTACAACCTGTGAAAGTTTTTGTATCAACTTTAACTATCATAGCACGAGTGCTATATTAAAATGAAACAATAAGTTGTAAAATAATTTGAAATGTGTGAAGAATCTACATGTATATTACATGCTTTCAAAATAGATGAAAATTGTTTACTGAGCATATAAAGTTAAAAAAAGAACACAGTTTAGTGCATATAGTACAGCTGTATAAGATTTATATAAAGGAGAAAGGGAGGCTGTCAGAATGATTATAAGACTCAACTAATAGTAAATGCATCTAAAATGTTATAATAATGCTTAACCAATAGCTAGTAATCAAGAAATGATAGTTCTGTTTTCCAGTGGAATGAATCTTCCCTTTATAATGCTGTTCTGTCTTAACACTGTCTTATATTCACGGCAAGGCAATACAGACCTCACCTTTCCATTAGATTTGATGCTCCTTAAGTGTAGGAAAGGTATCATGTAAACAGGTGCCGTGAAGTGTCTGTGAAATTGGAGTACAATAGCTTACAGTAAACATGCTTTAAAAAAATCAATACCCACAATATTGATTTAAAGATAGCATTTAATGCAATCATATCACCATTATTGAATTTGATATATTTATTTTATTTTGTATGGAACCTTAGCCAAATATTCTTATAAATATCTTGAATGTTTGAAAGAAAAGAACTACTTTCTTAGTCAAGGGTAGATAGCATAATGGTTATGCAAAAAGACTCTCATGCCTGAGGTTCCCAAGTCCAAGGTTAAATCCCCTGTGCCATCATAAACCAGAGCTGAGTAGTGCTCTGGTTTAACAAAGAAAAAAACCTTTTTCTTATTAAAATTGATCCAGAAACTGTTTTAGAGAATTATATAAATAATGCACTTAATACATCCTTTTGGGGGCCAGGTGGTGGCCTACCCAGTGAACATACATGCTACCATGCACAAAGACCTGGGTTCAAGTCCTGGATTTTCATTTACATGGGAGGAGAGCTTTACAAGTGGTACGTGTCTTTCCTTCTCTCTGTCTCTACCTTTTTCTTATTCTTTGTGTCTCACCCTCTATAAAAGCTACACCAAATATGCCAATCCAACAACTGCCTAGTAGCTTTTCAGTGAGAGACAGTTTAAGTACTTAATTTTATTTATTTACTTGTTTTTTAAAAACAAGTCGGGCTGTAGCGCAGCGGGTTAAGCGCAGGTGGCACAAGCACAAGGATTGGCATAAGGATCCCGGTTGGAGCCCTGGCTTCCCACCTGCAGGGAAGTCGCTTCACAAGTGGTGAAGCAGGTCTGCAGGTGTCTCTTTCTCTCCCCCTCTCTGTCTTCCCACTCCTCTCTCCATTTCTCTCTGTCCTATCCAACCACAACGACAACAATAATAACTACAACAATAAAACAGTAAGGGCAACAAAAGGGAATAAATAAATAAAATAAATATTTAAAAATATTTTATTTATTTTAATAAGAAATACAGAGAGAGGGGAGAGAGACTAGAGTACTACTCAGCTCTGGCTTACAGTGGGGCTGGGGATTGAACCTGGAACCTTGGAGCCTCAGGCATGAAAGTCTCATTGCATAACCATTGTGCTGTCTCCCCAGCCCAGTGCTTAATTTTATTTAATTTAGCCTCTTCCCCCTCTTCTTTTCTTTCCTTATATTTCCTTTCCTTCTTTATTTCTTTTTTTTTAATTAAAAAAAATTTTTTTTAAAGTACAGTCACCTCCCCAGTGTTTTATTTTATTTAATTTATTTATTCCCTTTTGTGGCCCTTGTTGTTTTATTGTTGTAGTTATCATTGCTGTCGGATAGAACAGAGAGAATGGAGAGAGGAGGGGAAGACAGAGGGGGAGAGAAAGATAGACACCTGCTGACCTGCTTCACCACTTGTGAAGCGACTCCCCTGCAGGTGGGGAGTCGGGGCTCGAACCGGGATCCTTATGCCGGTGCTTGTGCTTTGCGCCACCTGCACTACAGCCCGACTCCCCCTTTATTTCTTTACAGAGCACTGCTTGGCTTTTCTTTATGCTGGGGCTGGGGATTGAAACTTGGACCTCTCATGTTGAGGCATGAAAACCTTGCATAACCATTATGTTATTTCTCATAACAAAACTGAACACGTTTATTTATTTATTTATTTATTTAATACCCCTCCCTAAAACTGAACATTTTAAAAAAGATAAAAGTATACTCTATATTATATTAAGAAGCTTATAATTTGAGAAGATCAAAATTATTTTATTCTAGATATAATATGAGATGAACACAATGGATACATGCAAAGGGCTACCTTTTCTGTAACAATCATTTATTATCAAATAAATATGTTTTGTAAAGCATTTAAATTTAAAATTAAGTGTGTTTGAATTTATAACATAGAATTTCCTTCCTTAAGAAATATAAATAATGGTGGTGATGATGACATAAAAGACCAGCTGAACACTAGTTAAAAATTATTGTCTTCTGTCAAGAACAGAAGTTTTATTTTACGAAATAATTCTAATGGTGAAATCTGATAGTGATAACGAATGAAAACACTAGTAGGAGGAATGACTAGAAATTTGAAATTCCTCTTTCCCCTTTTATATCTGAGTCATGCGTCTTTATCAATACAAAATCACTTTATTAAAATAAGTATATACACAAATGAGATTGCTTCTCATCTAATAGATAGTTTCTGTTTGTTGTTTCTGAACATCTTATTTGACAAAAAATCCGAGTAGTTATTAGACTAATTTAATAAGCATAGATATACAATCTGGACAGATTAGACATTAAATTATGCCTTAATTAGCTGCAGAGTTTCCATTTTGAATACAGTGGATTTAACCATAGTTTCCATCTTCAATTCCCTCTAGTTGGCAAAGAACATACTGAATAATCAAAAATAGGTATTATTTATACTATCAAAAATGAAAAATTCAAAATATCAGTTTAAAATCTATAATGAACTTGTTTTATATATTTCAGTTTCTACCTGATATATATATAACAGTTTCTACATGTTATTTATGGTCAATTCTAGTGCACAATTACATTACATTAAATTAAGGAACATTAAAGTATCCTGTGTATCTTTACCAACGAGGATCTTATACAGATTTCTGTTTGTGTAGATTTCTGTCATGGTAAGCTACACATGAATACTGTTATCTGTAACAGATTGTTCTTGGAAAAATTGAAAAATACCTCAGTAGTAAAGCAAATGTGTAGAATCAGCAATATGAGCATTAATTAAGATGGAGTGTACAAAGAAATTATTCTAAGTAACACATTCTTATTTAGAATAACTCTGCTTATAAATGACTTATTGGAGGATAAGGACTAGGAGAAGAAAATGGCTACCTAACACCAACAGTTATTGCTCAGCAGTAAAGGACATCAAGGACACTTGCAAGTAAAAGAATTGGATCAATATTAACGTGATTTTCATTTCATGCTTCCCCAACTCCAGTAAGCTGACAATATACTCTGATTATGTGAACTGCCTCAGAGTAACACAGAAAAGGTTATTAGAGCAAGAGGTGGAAATGGAATGCACTTTTTATATTGACAGGTCTGCTAATAGAGTATACTGATTTTCAAAGACAAGCAATGCATTTTTACAATTTGTTTCTGACAGCAAAAAATGGAATTTCATTTATTCCTAATTCAAAATATTCATAAGTAAGCAGTATTTCTTACACCAGAACAACAAAGGGGATATTCATAAACAGTATTTTAACCTGAAAAAAATGCAATTAAAATGGTGCAAGAAAGTATTATTGAATTTAAGTGCAGTGCTTCCTAAGTATAAAATGCTAACTCAATAATCTCCTTAATGGAGTGAATCTTGAAAACTGCATTCTGTGCTGTTTAAGGAAAATTTGATAAACCCTATTTTAAGAATATATAAGACAATAAATATAGAATCCCTGCATTTTAGACTGGTATGGTTTGATTAGCCATAGGTTTAGGGTAAATTTAATGTATTTTAAATAGAATTTCATTATATTAAAAATCATGTGGCACACTTTACTTGTGGAAAAATGCTAACACACATGGAAACCCTGAACTCCTTTGAAATCCTTCAAATTTAAAGGAACAGCAATGATGCTTTACTCACCTTGGTGACTGACTGTTCAAGTACATTGTGTATTGTTTGGTCCACATTTAAAGTATGCTCAGAAAAAAAACTAGCTAGAGATAAAACATTTATATTTATGCCATTACTTACTTATATTTCCCTCAATTAAACTTTTCTTTTAGCAATTTCTAGATTTCCCTTAGTAAGTATGTTTTTATCTTAAAAGAAGGTACAGGGTCAAGAATGGTAGATGGCAAATGGTATTAGAATGAAATGAAGAAAGTTTTGGCAACTCAAAAAAGAAAAAAAAAAAAGGTAAATTGGACAACTTGAGTGAAAACTGAAAGGGTGAAGACTTCTTTTAGTAGTGAGTGGCACTAACCCAGGGACTAATATTTGGCTGTCCTTTTTCAAAACTGGTTAAAAATTCACTCTGCGACAGGAAACAAGTCACCTGAGATTTCAGTGGAGACAATCCACTGTCAAATCTTATTTTTCTTATTACCCAGTCCCTTTAAAAATAAAGCTCAGGTAAAAGCATAAAAATACACTGTGGAAAAATTTACTTTTAAACAGCAAGAAACAAGAAAAGGAAGTATCTTGGTTAGGCAAACAACTGGTTCATAGATCAGAAACTAACAGAAATCTTTTTTAATCATAGAAAAATGGAACATATAAAGGATATAGATTATTTAAAGCATTGATATAGGTTATTTAAAAAACTTTTAAAGTCTTTTTTAACATTTATTTTTATTAACTTATTATTGTATAGAGAAAGGAGTTGAGAGAGGATGGGGGAGAGAGAGAGGGAGAGAGAGAGACACCTGTAGCCCTGCTTCACCATTCATGAAGCTTTCCCACTGCAGGTGGGGACCAGAGGCTTTGAACCCAGATCCTTGCACACTGTAATGTGTGCGCTTAACCAGGAGCGCCACTGCCTGATCCCTAAAGTACTTTTAAAGACATTAAAATACGCTTATATATTTAGCATGAAACACATACACTGATTGACACTAAGTCTGGCTGCAGTGATACACAATATCTTTATGGATGATAGAGTACAAAGTAAGATAAAATTTACCTATTTTTGCTCGAAGAGCAAGGATCATTGTCAGTATCCTGGTTTGAGCCCCTGGCTCCCCACCTGCAGGGGAGGCGCTTCACAGGCGGTGAAGCAGGTCTGCAGTTGTCTATCTTTCTCTCCCCCTCTCTGTCTTCCCCTCCTCTCTCCATTTCTCTCTGTGCTATCCAACAACAATGACATCATCAACAACAATTATAACTACAACAACAACAAAACAGCAAGGGCAACAAAAGGGAAAATAAAAAATTTAACTATTTTATTTTATTATTATTTTTCCCCCACTACCAGGGTTACTGCTAGGGTTCAGTGCTTGCAAGATGTCACTACTACCTCTCTGGGCAATTTTCATATTTATTTATTTTTCATTTTTCTTTTCTTATAGGAGAAATAGAGAAGTCAAGGGTGAGAGGATGAGAGAAGAGACACTGCAGCACTGCTCTACTCCTCTTGAAGTTGCCCTCCTGCAGGTGGGAGCTGGGCATTTGAATGCAGGTCCTTGCCTATAGTAAGGTGTACACATTACCAGGTGCCTCACTGCCTAGCACCAATTTAACAGCTTCAAACTGAGTGGAAGTTTCAGTAATTCATTTGTTAATGAAATCTCAAATGTATCTAAACAACACACTGTAGGGTAAGAGTAGTGTTTAGACTGTGGTTTTTTTTTTTCTTTCTCTCTTTATCAGGCATTAGTTAGCATGTCTGGAATTCGCTCAACCAAAAATCCAAATATAGTTATTTGGATAATTCCTTTCATAATATGAGTTGAAATTGCCTTTCAGCCTCTTCCTTGTATGATCTCCTCACAATATCCTGTGTTCTATCCCATAGCACCATTTCCCAAGTCCCAAACATATTATGTTGTGCTGTGTGGTTCCTTTCTCCAGATTGCCACCACCTTACTAATTAGCTTTAGAAAATCTTCATTCAACCTACCGAGCCTAGGTAAAATCTGTTCATCAGTTAGGTACCCACAATCACTGAGCTCAGAGAGCATTTGTAATGCATCCTAATGAAAATATTTATCATACTAGATTGCAAAGGTATGTATCATCCAGTATTACAAATGTATTGTATTTGTACTTTATGAATTATTTGTCTAAATCAATATAGGATTACAAACAGTTCCATTCTACTCAGCAATAAATATATTATCATAATTATGTCAGTTCCAATACCTTTTTATTTTTCAGCTCCTCTGATGCACTAAGTAGCAATAAAATACAAACATAAAAGCCTATTTTAGAATGTGAAAGTGCCTCAACTATAGATCTATCCTATAGAAAGTCTGTCTATTCATGCCGCTACCAAAAATGATGAATTAATGTGGCTAAATATTCACTGAATCTCAGTTGGATGAAAAAATTGCAACTCAGTAAGAGCACAGATTTTCACTAATGTGAATGCTTTCATTGAAACAGAAGTGATGGTTTATGCCCTCAGATGTTTTTTCTTTTATCTCAGAATAAGAAACATCTAGATCAAAAGATTGTAGTCTTTATAAAGAGGACTGTCATCAAGTAAGAACATTCAGAAGAGTAAGTCCGGCTCTTCTATATACCTTTATGCTTTGGCAATTTCTGTCATTACCTCTACCTTTCCCTGCTCTAATCTTCCCCCAAGAGAGTCCACAAGTAATTACTTTTATAAAGCTGAATTCAACCTACTAGGCTCAGAGTCACTGACTCTATCCCCTGTGTTCCTTCATCAACTACTAACTCACCCTCGATGATGACATTGTTTTCCATACTAGATGAGACTTTTTCAACTTTGGTCCTGCTGACATTTTTGGCTATTTTACTTGGGGGGGGGGTAGTAGGGTGATTGTAATGTCTTATTAGATGTATTTCTGCTCTCTAACCATGGAGTTCATCCATGTTGAGAAACACTACATTAAAAACCATGTGATGTTAGATAACAGGAAATGGGGACTGGGTGGTGGCTTACCCAGTAAACCATACAGATTACTGACACAGTGACTGACCCAGGTTCAAGACCCCTGGTCCCTACGTGCAGTGAATAAGCTTCACAAGTGATGGAACAGTGCTGGAAGTATCTCTCCCTTTATCAAAAGCTATCCCTTTCACCTTCTATCAAAAAAAATGGCCACCGTGGAGTGTGCAGGCATGAGCCCCAGTGATAATTTAGGAGGCCAAATAAAATAAACAACCAAGAAGATGATGACAAATGAGAAAGAAAAATGTATCTCAAATC
The DNA here is from genome assembly GCF_950295315.1 of Erinaceus europaeus. Lineage (NCBI taxonomy): Eukaryota > Metazoa > Chordata > Mammalia > Eulipotyphla > Erinaceidae > Erinaceus > Erinaceus europaeus. The sequence continues at coordinate 113,308,523 of NC_080166.1, forward strand.
TCTAAATCTAGCATCAAACACATACCTGGCACGTAGAATATAGTCAATAAATTTTTAAAATAAAATCATTCAACACCTTTGAGTCTGTTCAAATATATATAATCTTAATTTTCACATAAAAACATGGAAGAGGGAGTCGGGCTGTAGCGCAGCGGGTTAAGCGCAGGTGGCGCAAAGCACAAGGACCGGCATAAGGATCCCGGTTCGAACCCCGGCTCCCCACCTGCAGGGGAGTCGCTTCACAGGCGGTGAAGCAGGTCTGCAGGTGTCTGTCTTTCTCTCCTCCTCTCTGTCTTCCCCTCCCTCTCTCCATTTCTCTCTGTCCTATCCAACAACGACAACAACAATAATAACTACAACAATAAAACAACAAGGGCAACAAAAGGGAATAAATAAAATAAATATAAAAAAAAACATGGAAGAAAGTTGCTAGAATGTTTGATATAAAAATTTTATATAAAATCCGTAAATATGCATCTGTAAGAATATTTTATACCTTAGCAGTCATATAATTGGATTTGAAATTATTTTAAGAGACATTAGAAACTATGGATGAAGACAAGGCTATGACATTAAAATATGACACTGATCCCCAAAGGAGTTGAACGTTAGCTCCCTGCATATCTTGCTCTTTCTTAAAAAAAAAATCTTCATCATTAACTTTTCAACAATTTATTTTAACCATGATTAGATCACCTATACAATTCCAAAATTACAAATTTGGAGATTTAATTAGTAATACACCAACTAAAATGTATTTATCAATGAGTAAGATTTTGTTAGAATTTTCTATAAACAGTTGTTTATTAGGTAAAAATGAAATCTTATAAGGATATTATAATAAATGCAAACTCTTAAAAAGATTGGGCCATATAATGAGGTAGTTTGTTTTTCAACTGTACAGCTTCATTTGTAATTTTTTGTCTCAATGTTTTTTCTGATTTCTTGATGACTATAAGTAGCGCATTACAGTAGTCATGCCTATCCCATCAAAACTAATTTAATTCCAGATTCATTAGAGAGCTACTTTTTATTCATCAAGGTCATATCTTGATGGCTTCACAAGCTTAGATAAATCAGGTGTTAAGCAGACACATCTCTGAGGAGTCTAAGGATGTTCTCATTTGCAGTTCTCTCAGCGTATCTTATTATTTATTGCCAAAGAAATGACTGATTAACTTTGTCATCTTTGCTCCATGTATTTTTTTTCCCCTCCTCAGGCTGAAGCAGCCTGCCCTCTTCTGTGATGCCTGATCAGACCTATTTAAGATGATGCCTTTGATCACAGAGCCTGTATTCTTAGGCTCTGATGAAACTCTGTTTCACTGCAATTTTATGGAGCTGGGAGAAACAGAGTCCAAAATGATAACTGACAGTCAACAAATACAACCAAACTTATTAAGTTTTTGTCCTATATGACAGCATAATTTCAAGCACCAAAAATGCACCAGAAGTTGATTAGGTTTGATTTAAACATTTAAAAAATACACAAAAAATCCATTTTCAATCTTTTTATTTTTATTTATTTTTTTTGCTAGCTAATTTTCCCTATAGAAGAAAACTCTGCAGGTCACAGATGAATTAATGAGCTTTAAGATATTTTCCTTATATTTTATATTGTTGCATTGCTGTGGTCTGTAAAATATGTATAATTAACTGAATTTGTACTTATATGATATTACTATTAGAAACCACTCAAGTAGCACATCAATACATGCAAAATTAGAAAACAAAACATCAGGAAAAAAAATCACATACCCCTAAGGTTTCTACTAATCACATTCCAACACCAGAGGCTGAAAGTATATCAAATCACACCAAATCTTTTGCATATGACAACCTCATACATTATTCAACTCATTAGTATTACTAAGAAGTATGAAAAACTCCATCAGTGGTAAAGATGTTTTCCAACTGAAAAAGGTCAGCCAAAGTTTTAAAATGAAATAGAAGGGAGAGAACTGCAATGTAAATATGAAAGACAAGAATTGTCCCTTATGTTTCCTTGAAATTATATCCAATTCTGATTATTTTCTTATGTAAAATAAGAATTGCTAATCTCTTTGTATTGAAGTTCCAAATAAATTGCCTGTAGAAATGTCATAAAATCTAAATTGTAGATGAATGGTACTGCTTTATAACATGAAAATCTTTAAACCAAAATTTAATCTAAAATGTCTGAGTTTAGGAAAAATCTAACAATTTTACTAAAAAATAAAGATACTAAATCTGTTTTACTTAATACACGCTTGTGTTTATGTCTTTGAAGCATATATGGACACAGTCTTGATCAGTATTTAAATTGTTTTAGTAGTCACAAAAATGTTTTCTTTTAAAGAAATTTAAGACCACACACTCTGTATACACAATTTGCATAAAATTAGGAGTTCAAGAAATAATGATAAGTGAAATTAAGTTAGAATGAGGAGTATTGGATGATTTCATTTATAGGTAGACTTAAGAAATAAGACGGGGAGTCGGGCTGTAGCTCAGCGGGTTAAGCGCAGGTGGCGCAAAGCACAAGTCGGCATAAGGATCCCGGTTCGAGCCCCCGGCTCCCCACCTGCAAGGGAGTCGCTTCACAAGCGGTGAAGCAGGTCTGCAGGTGTCTATCTTTCTCTGCCCCTCTCTGTCTTCCCCTCCTCTCTCCATTTCTCTCTGTCCTAACAACGACAACATCAATAACAATAATAACTACAACAATGAAAAACAACAAGGACAACAAAAGAGAAAATAAATAAATAAAATTAAATTAAAAAAAAGAAATAAGACAGGGAAAACACAAAATAAAGCTTGAACTGGATTTGGTAATAAAGTTCTACCTTTAAATATTATTTTATTAAAAACGACTACATGCTTGTATTTACAGTAATTACAGGAAAATAAAGAATAATATTCATAAAATTAATACAGCTTTGCTAAATGCCTATGATAGATTGCAAAAAAAAAAAAAGGCCCAAAATGGCCAAAAATTTGCTCCATCTCCATATCCACACCTCAGATGGCACCTTCCTTCACTGGTTCTGTGCTACGCAACATGGCTCCCATTGGTAAATGGGCAAATAGAAAATGTGACTCAGAGTATTGGAAAGTGCTTGAGTAGTACAGTGTGATTTGTTGTTGCTCTTAATTTTTTTTTGCCTATAGGGTTATTGCTGGGGCTTGATGCCTGTATTTACAAATCCACTGTACCTGGAGGCTATTTTTTCCCTTTTGTTGTCCTTGTTGTTTATCGTTGTTGTTATTATTGCTATTGCTGTCGTTGTTGTTGGATAGAACAGAGAGAAGTCGAGAGAGGAGGGGAAGAAAAAGAGGGGGGAAAGAAAGACACCTGCAGACCTGCTTCACCGCCTGTGAAACGACTCCCCTGCAGGTGGGGAGCCAGGGGTTTGAACGGGGATCCTTACTCTGGTTTTTATGCTAGGCATCATGTGCGCTTAGCCGCTCTTAAAATTCTAAGCAGTGCCTAATAGGGAAAGAGAAAGACAGGTTGGGAGTATGGATCGACCTGTTAATTCCTGTGTTCAGCGAGGAAGCAATTACAGAAGCCAGATCTTCTACCTTCTGCATCCCACAAGGGCCTTGGGTCCATACTTTCAGAGGATTAAAGAATAGGAAAGCTATCAGGGAAGGGGATGGGATAGAGTTCTGGTGGCGGGAGTTGTGTGATAATGAACCCCTCTTATCCTATTGTTTAGTCAACGTTTCCTTTTCATAAATACAAAATTAAAAAAACAATTCTTAGCAGTTTACAAACCTAGGTTACCAGGTGAGAGGATGACTGACAGCTAGTCCACATTTACTCATTACTAAGATGACCTGAACCAACTAGCTCATAGGTGTATGAGCTAGTTGTAGGTGTATGAATAAGTTACACTGAGACTAAGAGAACTGACCTGAGAAGCCCAAAGTTCAAATTTATCAAACTAGGAGTTACAATAAATAGTTCTATTTTAATTACCAAAATTTGAGGTGTCTTGTTATATAAGTTTATCATACATCAGTAGATCATGATTATTTGGCCTTAGATAATTATAACTCAGTGTTCAAAACAACTCTATAAAAATTGATGTACTATCACTTTCATTTTAAAAGTGGGGCAGTAAAGGCAGAGAGAGAATGAGGACATGGAGCATCTCTGATAGCTTGTAAATGATATTCGTGATATAACTAAAATAGCTATCTACAAAATGGTGGACCCCCCAACTTTTCATCTGCATCTTCATATTCCAATCTTTAGGTTCATGATTGGTCAACAATTTGTTTGGCTTTGTATGTTAATTCTCTTTTCAGTCACCGAGTTCCAGATGCTACCATGATGTCAACCCAATTTCCCTTGACAGACAACCCCACCAATATGTCCTGGAGCTCAGCTTCCCCAGAGCCCCACCCCACTAGGGAAAGAGAGAGACAGGCTGGGAGTGTGGCTATTGACCAGTCAACGTCCATGTTCAGCAGGGAAGCAATTACAGAAGCCAGACCTTCCACCTCTGCACCCCATAATGACCCTGGTTCCATACTCCCAGAGGGATAAAGAATAGGAAAGCTGGGGGTCTGGCGGTGGCGCAGTGGGTTAAGCGCACATGGCGCAAAGCGCAAGGACCTGCGTAAGGATTCCGGTTGGAGCCCCTGGCTCCCCACCTGCAGGGGAGTCTGCAGGTGTCTATCTTTCTCTCCCCTTCTCTGTCTTCCCCTCCTCTCTCCATTTCTCTCTGTCCTATCCAATAACGAACAACATCAACAATGGTAATAATAATAACCACTACGAGGCTACAACAACAAGGGCAACAAAAGGGGGAAAAATGACCTCCAGGAGTGGTGGATTCGTGGTGCAGGCACCCAGCCCAGCAATAACCCTGGAGGAAAAAAAAAAAAAGAGAAAAAGAAAAGAATAGGAAAGCTATCATGGGAGGAGATGGGATATGGAGTTCTGATGGCGCGAATTGTGTGGTACCCCTCTTATCCTATGGTTTAATCAATGTTTCCTTTTAATTAAAAAAAAATGCTATTAGTGAGATGTTAGAAACTGTTTCCAGAGTCCATGCATGCATCTTTTACGTACGATCATGATCAGACATTAATGTATGCTTCAGCTAATGTTCCATCAAACCAATAAAACAAAACACCTGTATTCAAAGAAGAATTATTTTATTAATAAAAAGTTTTTGTTGTCACCATGTAAATAAATATAAACCAAGTTTTGATGGCAGGCAGTTTCTGTGAATTTAATGATTAACTTTCAGGACAGAATTTATAGGAAAGTTGAAATACTGAAACTACTGGATTTGAAAAAGGGATAAACTGAATAAACTGAATTTCAATTTGTGCTAGTGACTAAGAATTTTTACTTTTCTGCTGTAAAAATACTTTATATAAACTAAAATATTTAATTTTTTATTGCAGGCGGAGACCAGAGCATCTTCCCACTATTTTATACAGTGTGGGAGATTGAACTCAGGGCTTTGTACATGCAAGGCATGCACTCCACTGCTGCACAACATCCCTTAACTCAGTTACACATATTTTAAAAGGGTAACTGTGAGTCCCTGCTCCACACCCACGGAAGGGGGTGGGGGAGAGAAGACTAACAAACTGTGAAGCAAGCCTGCAAGTTTCCTGTTACTCCTCTTTCAATTTCTCTCTGTCCTATCCAATAAGATGCAAAGGAGGAAGAAAGGGAGAGGGGGGTGGGGAGGGAGGAGGGAAAGGAGGAGAGGGAAAAAATGGCCACTGTAAGTGGTGTAATTTATCATAGTGACAGCAAGGAGCCCCAGAGATAACCATGGTGGCTGAAAAAAAGAAAAAAACTAACGAAAGAACAAAACAACAACAAAAGACCACAAACAGGGTAACTTAGGGGCCGGACAGTGGTATACCCAGTTCAGTGTACATGTCACCATGTGCAAGGACTTGGGTTCAAGCCCCTGGTCCCCACTTGCAGGGGGTTAGTTTTATAAGTGGTAAAGTGGTGCAACAAGCGTCTCTCCACTGTCTCTCTCCCCTTCCATCTTTGTTTCTCTGTCTCTATCAAACAAAGAAATCAACAAGCATAACAGGCTGAATTTTTATTGCAGTGTGACAGTTGATGATATATCAACTTCAACAAATGGTAGAATGCAGCAGAACTTATTTCATTTGAATTTTGTACTAAAAATAGGATTAAAATTGAGTATCATATAGTGAAGCTATTAATAAAATATGCTTAAGTTAAATGCACAAGTATGCACATGTTTATATGGACCATTTTTCATATCTCTCTCTCTCCATATACATATATACATATATTCACAATACTGAAGTTCCCTCCTTTGCCACAGCACCTACCTATCATGTGCTGTCCGGGCTCAAACCTAGGCCATGCACATGCCAAAGCAGGCACCCGACCCAATGATTTCTCTCTAGTTCAGCTTTTTATATATTTCCTTATTTATTTTTGTGAAGCCATGGTCTTGTGCTTGTGTGGCTTTGCCACTCTTGGGATGAATTTTTCATTCAGAGAGAAAGGTAGGAAGACAGGAAGAGTCACCATAGCACCAGATTTCCCTCACAGTTGTGGCACTCCCATGTGATGCCAAGGCTTGGATCTGGGCTGTATGTGCCAAGGGAAGCAGCCTACTAGGTGAGCAACCTCTCGTTTCAAATTTTAAAGAAATCAATGTGAAATTTTAAGTGTTAGGGGGAAAAAGAATCAACTACAAAAGTTCTCTCACATCCAGAAGTATTTTTGTGTAAGAGGCACTGGTACTAACCATACTCTATGGCAGCTTTGAGCAGCGCTTCAGCATGAGTGGATCCAAAGGCATTACGAACAAATCGCCTTCTTCTACGAAGATCATCTTCCCAGTAATCCAAACGCCAGAAATCATGCAATTGGCTAATGATAGGAAAACAATGAAATAGTAATCACTATTAATAATGTATAACTGTTTTTTCATAAAATTAAAGCTTTCTTCTACTGATCACACTGGAAGATTCAGATAACTTTTAAACATTTATAATTTACAATTGTGTTTGTGTATGTTCCCTCTATAAATGAACAAAACTAGAAACACTGACAACAGCTCTTCTTTCTTTCCATTTGCCTTTCTTCTTCTAAAAACTTACCCATGGGGAATTTAGTAACAAATGCAGCATCAAATTACAAGTATTAACTGCACATTTTGCATTCTTTTACACTGTTTTTAACAAGGCTTGTAAATCACAGGATAGACCTCGCTACAAATAGTTTACAATTTAATGGCCATGGTTTCTTCCTAGACTGAATTAAGAACTATAAAATATTGCCCACTCGGATTTGGTGGAACAATGATTAAAATAATGTGCTGAAATATTCATTGAAATAATTCCCTGCTGCCCACAGCAACCTGAGAAAGTGCAATTTTATCCATTATTAATAATAGTGAATTAGAGCTGTGAAAAAAAACAGTATATGGTAATTGTCTTGGTAAATTATTATTCTAGCACTAACAGAGTACTTGGATGATTTTATAGCATTCAGCTAATATAAGCCATTAACAATCATGACCACCATTGGGCAATAGTGTCTAAACCATATTATATTCTAAACTAATATTAAAAAAACCCTGACATATTTCTAAAACTACTGAAGTGTTTCATTGTATATTAACGGAACATTTCATGACGTTACATTTGTTTTCAATTTAATTTCAATAAGCAATACTGATAAATGTCATTGCTTTATGAAGTCTGCTTTGCTATAATATACTCAGAAGACAATATTCTAATTTTCATGATGAACAGATTATTCATAAAAACATGAAATGATTTAATAGAATATTTGATTTAATTTAATATTTTATTTTAAAGATACTATATTTAATTAAGGCAGCGAATGTATGTGGCTTGTTCATCATATCTCCAACATAGTACTTGGCACTCTTTATTTTTATAAATACTAAATTCATTAAGACAATTTTTATCATGAAATTCTATAGACATGCACAGTCATTGAAACCAATGATTCACTTTTGACAAATATTTTGTGGTCCTATAACTTTGTCTACTATAACAACTGTGAAAGATTGTAACACTATGAAGGGATATATAAAAATGTTCAAACTGTAAGTCTACAGAGTGTATTTTGATTACATATTTTGCTACACATCATAATTACAACTTATTTTTGTCAAAACAATTATTACCTGGTGAGTAGTAATTACAAATAATAATAATAATACACAGCTATTAAGAACAATGAACCCACCTTCTCTGACCCATCTTGGATGGAGCTAGAAGGAATTATGTTAAGTGAGCTAAGTCAGAAAGATAAAGATGAGTATGGGATGATCCCACTCATCAACAGAAGTTGAGAAAGAACAGAAAGAGAAACTAAAAGCAGGATTTAATCTAGAGTACAGCGCCAAAGTAAAAACCCTGTGGTGAGGGGGAGGGTGGACATTCTACTTCCTGGGGCAGCAGGGGGTGGGTGGGTGGGATGGGGCACAGTCTTTTGGTGGTAGGAATGGTGTTTATGTACACTTCTATTAAATTGTAGTCATACAAATCACTATTTAATTAATATGAGAAGGGAAAATTGATTATATGTCTCAAACTTTTTAAAGCACAGACTGAGTCTTTTTAATACATAGGCTGAGCCTTTGATATGTTGACTCTCTTCAAAAGCCCAGAACAGGGAGAACAGAAGCAACAGGTGGCACAGCTATACACAAGATGTTGGGTATTATACAGCAAGTCCTAACAAAGGGACTTTTCAAAGTTAACCCAAATTACCAAATAATGTGATGATAACAATAACTTCCTATTGTCTTCTTTAACCCTAAGACAGCAGGAACCTCACATTTCCACTATAGAGCCTATATTTTCCCCCAGTCCTGGAACCTTAGAGTGGGGCACACTTTCCTGCATGCTTCTCTTAGTTCATCCCAAATGATATTGCATCCACTGATCACAACCTAATCAATGCAACAAGTGTCACCTCAGCATGTTTCACTTCAGAGTGTGTCCAGAGACTTCAGGTGTGGAATGACAACCCTTCAGCTTCATTACTCAGGTGAGACCTTTCCTTTCATAGTATTCTCTAATTCCACTCCAGGCGGTTCACTTTCTAACAAAGTCCCCAAACCCAGATACAGACCAGGTCCCCTGAGATAGAACATATGTTCACATGTATACATAAACTAGGGCAAATATATACCTGAAAGCAAAACTACACAATAGTCTGCAGTGAGTACTCCCCAACACTTCATCTGCACTATTCTAGCCTTTAGGTCCATAATGGTTCAACGATTTGTTTAGCTTTGTATGTTTAACTCTCTTTTCAGCCTCCAGGTTCCAGATGCCAGCATGATGCCAACCAGACTTCCCTGGACTGAAGACCCCACCAATGTGTCCTGGAGCTCCGCTTCCCCAGAGACCCACCCTACTAGGGAAAGAGAGAGGCAGGCTGGGAGTATGGACCGACCAGTCAACGCCCATGTTCAGCGGGGAAGCAATTACAGAAGCCAGACCTTCCACCTTCTGCATCCCACAATGACCCTGGGTCCATACTCCCAGAGGGATAAAGAATGGGAAAGCTATCAGGGGAGGGATGGGATATGGAGATCTGGTGGTGGGAACTATGTGGAGTTGTACCTCTCCTATCCTACGTTTTTGTTAATGACTCTTTTTTTTTAAATAAATTAATTAATTAAAAAAAGAAAATAAGAAATTCCAAATATTCAGAAACTTAAACAACACGTTTCTAAAATAATCCATGATTCTTTATTTTTCAAACAAAAACTGACAAAAGGACTAATACTTTAAAAAGTTACCTTCTTCTCTGGACATATTTTAGCATTGTATTTATCTGTTTTAAAATTAGCTATGACTACATGACTTCCACTCAGGTCGTACTTGATAGATGTGCTACTATGAACCCATTCTACAGAACATGGAAGGAAGCACAAAAGTGAATGGAAGAAAGCACAGACAGGTTTTGTGCCTCAAAGTGACCAATAGGTGGCAGTGTATGTATTTGTGCTCTGGCTTTACAATACTAGCCAATGTTATACTGCCTCTGACTATAAAAAATAAGTAAGTAAGTAAATAAATAAACCAGGAAATTAATTCCCCTGAGCTTATTTCATTGAGAAACCAGTCCAGCTATTTTCTGCTTCTCTATACTAATTACTCTGAATTAGCAATTCAGAAAACTGTAAATATGAAGAAGACTGTCTTCTATATGTGCTTTTCTTTATTCACCAAATATTTATTGAACACTTGTTATAAACCACAGAATGAATACTATGCAGGCAAACTAGGTAAGAAAAACATCAGCCCAGTTTTTGTGTAGTAACTAGTCTATTTTATAATGCAAATACATTTGTAGTTAAAAATAAAATTTATGTGTTGGAGCCAACCAGTGGCACACACCCGGCTGAGCACACATGCTATCATGCTCAAGGGCCTGGGTTCAAGTCCCCACTCTTTATCTGCAGGAAGGATGCTTTATGACTGGTGAAACATGTCTGCACGTGTCCATTTTCTGTTTTCCTCTCTATCTCACCTCCACTTCTCAAGTTCTCTCTGTCCTAGCAAATAAAATGGAAAGAAAAAAAGAGAAACATTTATAAGTGTTAAGAAGGACAAAGATACAGTAAAGAAAATTTGAGAGCCATGCCTGGGTGGTGGTTGTGTACCCAGTAGAGTGCACACATTACCATGCACGCACACTTGTTCCAGTTCCCATCTGCAATGGGGCAGGGAGCTTCATGACTGATGAAGTAGTGATGCATCTCTCTCTCTCTCTTTTAAATTTATCTGCTTATTTATTTACTTATTATTGGGTAGAGGCAGAGAGAAATTGAGAGAGCAGGGGGTGATAGAGGAGGAGAGAGACAGAGAGACACCTGTACTCTGCCTGCTTCACCACTCGTGATGCTTTCCCCTGAGGGTAGGGACCAGAGGCTTGAACCTAGGTCCTTGTGCACTATAGTGTGTGTGCTTAACCAGGTGCGCCACTGCTTACCCCCCTTCTTCTTCCCCTCCTTCCTTTACTCTATCCCTGTATCTCACCCCTCTGTTAAAGAAAAGGAAAATGGGGAGACGGGCGGTGGCGCAGCAGGTTAAGCGCATGTGGTGCAAATCGCAAGGACCTGCTTAAGGGTCCCGGTTCGAGGCCCTGGCTCCCCACCTGTAGGGGAATCACTTCACAAGCAGTGAAGCAGGTCTGCAGGTGTCTGTCTTTCTCTCCCCCTCTGTCTTCCCCTCCTCTCTCCATTTCTTTCTGTCCTATACAAAACAACAACAACGACATCAATAACCACAACAATGTTAAACAACAAGGGCAACAAAAGGGAAAATAAATAAATAAATAAATAAATAAAAATTAAAAAAAAAAAAGAAAAGGAAAATGGCCACCAGAAGTGGTGGAGTTGAGTCTCAGCAATAAAGCAGGTGGAAGACAGAGAGTGGAGGAGGAGAGATAAGTGTTGGGTAGAGGATAGGAGTAGAGAAGAAGGAAAGGGAGGGGAGGGGAGAGAATGTGGGAGCCAACTTACCACACAGGTATATGTCTAAGTATACAGAATCGAAGATGGTAGTGAAACATGATTACAAAGTATGTTGGTAAAGCATGTTCCGTATTGTCACTCTGAATTTTTCTCCATAAAAAGATTGATTTTTTTAAATTTACTATGTATTGTTCCTATATTGTTAATCACTAGTGATACTTACTGCTTCTCTCGAGCATGTATGTGTATCTGGATACTCTTATCCAATACTATATGTCTCTAAATATATACTTGACATATATCTTACTTTGTACCTTCTCTTCTGACTCTCCCATGTGTTAAAAAAAGTCTCTAAGGGGAGTCGGGCTGTAGCGCAGCGGGTTAAGCGCAGGTGGCGCAAAGCACAAGGACCGGCATAAGGATCCCGGTTCGAACCCTGGCTCCCCACCTGCAGGGGAGTCGCTTCACAGGCGGTGAAGCAGGTCTGCAGGTGTCTGTCTTTCTCTCCTCCTCTTTGTCTTCCCCTCCTCTCTCCATTTCTCTCTGTCCTATCCAACAACGACAACAACAATAATAACTACAACAATAAAAAAACAAGGGCAACAAAAGGGAATAAATAAATAAAATTAAAAAAAAAGTCTCTAAGGTCTTTTCTGCTATACTCTCTTATTTTTAAAATAAGTTTCACAGATTTCCCATTAATTCACAATATTCTAAAGCTCAAATAATACTGCTTTATATGGCTACATGTGTTCAAGACTATGCTCACCACCAAAGTTCTAGTGTCTTCTCCCTGCATCAAAAAGGCCTTCTACCTAATTTCCCCCCACCCCAATTCCTATTCCTCAGGTAATCACCAGGGATTTCACAGAGTTTCAAAGTTATACACGGTGAATATTACTCAGCTCGTAAGAATGATGAATATACTTTCTTCACCTCACCTTGGATGAATCTTGAAGGAATTATGTTAAAAGTAAGATAACCCAGAAAGAGAAGGGTGAATATGTGATGATCTTACCCGTAGACAGAAGTTGAGAAATAAAAACAGAAAGAGGAAACACAAAGTGGAACTTGAATTTGGTTCGGTATATTGCATCAAAGTAAAGAACTTGGTGGTGGTGGTAGGGGTGCGCTTTGAGGTCCTGGTGCAGGGGGGTGGAAGAGGACCTTGGTTGGGGGATTAAAGTGATTTTGCAGAAATTTCACACATGTGTCAATAATTGCATTTACTGTAAACCATTAATCCGCTCAATAAAAAGCTAGTCTTGTTGTTTTGACAGTCCATTTATTTATTATATTCCAAATATAAGAGTAATACTTGGCAATTGATTTTCACTTCTTGACTTATTTCACTTTGCATACAAAATTGACCATTATAGTTATTGCCTCACTTATAGAATTATATATAAACCAATTCTGTCTATTAAAATGCAGTAGTTATAATAACTCCTTATTAACTTTTGGAGTGGTTTTAAGATAACTCACCTGGGAAGGAGGCTGTTCTGCAATGTATACAAAACCAAGTTCAAGCCCAAGCCTTGTCCCCACTGCCCTGAGGAAAGCTTTGGTGCTGCGGTATTTTCCCTCCCTTTCTCCTTCCTTCTCTGTCTACTTCTCTTCTTTTCTTTTATTTTATGTTCTTTTATCTTCTTTCTTTTTACCATCTCTATTTCTATCTGAAAATGCAGTCCCAGAGTGGTAAAATTCCAGTCGTGCAAAAGAAAAAAAAGAGGTTAAATGATTTGATATATATATATATATATATATATATTTTTTTTTTTTTTTTGCATAGAAACAGCTACTACTGAGTAGCCAACTTCACATTTTTTTTCTTTCACATAATGGGAGTTTATATGCTTTAAACAATGATGTACAACTTTTGTTAGAAAGCTGAGGTGCTGGGGAGACAGCAGAGTAGTTATACAAAAGACTTCTGCCTCAGGTTCTGAGGTCCCAGGTTTAGGTTACAGAACATAAGCTAGAGCTGTCACTACTTTATCTGCTGATTTGGCCATCAGACTATCTTAAAAAGTTAATATAGTTTTAAACTAGAACATAAAATGTTATCTGTTTAACTGTCTCTCAAATCATATCCTTTATAAAGCAACAGACAGATGTGACTGATTGTTGAACTATTTGGGGGTTACTGGTGCATGATGGTGGAAAAAGACCTAAGTTGGGGGTGAGAGTGTTATGTAGATTCCTATCATAGGAAGATGAGAATTTGTACCCACGTCAACAATTGTACTGTGTACCATAAGCCCCCAATAACATGGGGGAAAGTGGTAATAGTCATGCTTTTTAAAAAATTATTTATTTATTATTGTATAGTGACAGAAAGAAATTGGGAGGGGAAGGGAAAATAGAGAGGAAAGAGACAGAGACACCAACAGCCCTGCTTCACCATTCGTGAAGCTTTCCCCCTGCAGATGGGGACTAGGTGTTTGAACCTGGGTCACTGTGCACTATAATATGTGCTCTTAAGCAGGTGCCCTACTGCCTGGTCCTGCAATAGTCTTTTACTAAGTATCAAGAAGCCTTTCTCTTAGAGTTATTTCAAAATAGACAAAGAGACTATTATAGGACTAAGTGTCCTATAGTACTGTCCCATAATGAACTGACTTAGATGTCTTGGCATTCTGGTGAAGTTTTCCCCTTATATAAAAGGAAATTTGCATTAAACAAAACAGTTCAATTTTATCTAACTCAAAATTGCAAGTTAATTTGGATATAGTATTTTACTGAAATCACACTTATTGACCATCCTGTGATAAAGTATTTCTAAGTATGTTTTGCAATGGATAACAGGGATGTGGTTAATTCTTCATTTAAGAACATTGTGTGGAGTAGGGCACCAAAGTAAAAATCTCTGGGTTGAGGACAAGGGCAGAAGTTTGGCTTCACTGGGGCGGGGGAGGGGGGAGAGGATGGGATGGAACAGTCTTTTGGTGGTGGGAATGGTGTTTAGGTACACTTCTATTAAATTGCAGTCATATAAATCACTATTTAATTAATATGAGAGGGGAAAATTTATTGAATGTCTCAAATTTTCTAATGCACAGACCATAGGCTAAGTCTTTGATATGTTGACTCTCTTAAAAGCTTAGACCAGGGAGAACAGAAGCAACCGGTGGCACAGCTACATACAAATAATGTCAAAGGACATAAATTATGGTGGTGATGTGTATGATACAGCAAATCCTAACAAAGGGATTTTTCAAAGTTAACCCAATTGCCAAATAATATGATTATAGCAATAACTACCTATTGATTGGTATTGATTAAGTACTAACATTAAATTGAGGGAAAAAACAAAAGGTCTGAGGATACACCCACACCCAGAGCACATGCTAGAATAAGCTATATTAGAAGAAAAACCTACATTTTTGAAGGTAGGTGAATAAAACCTAGTAGTGATGCTTGTATAACTTGGGGAGAGCAACAGCAGAACTAGAGCCACATTCCTGGCAAAGTGAAGATCTATGGCAGCATGGGTTACAGAGCAAGCCAGCAAGTGGGCCAGTACTCTGCAGCCATCCAAATCTAGGACTGAAGACTGAGCTTCTTTACAGAGAAGGGGAAGATTCTACTGGCTCCTGAAGTTATGCACTCTGACCAGACATTGAATCCCAGTGATCTCAACAGTTGTAGTATGGCAGACTAGGCCCCTACCACTGCCTGATAGAGACTCATGGAACTTTCCTGTAAGCTAAGAAAGTGCAGTGACTGATGCCCACAGAAACCTGCCTGGATAAGTTCATCTTGGGCTCTAGTGAACCAAACAGAGGAGGGTCAGGACTCTGGAAATATTTAGGTCTGCAAAATTCTGGAAAACTCCTTCAGAGAGGAGTGAGATATTCTTAGCCACTGCACCACCTCCCGGACTACGAGGAGTGAGATATTCTTACGCTCCCATAGGTTGGATGTTGTGATAAAAAATGGAATTCCATAGAAGCATCCAATAGCACAGCTATATACAAGATACTGGATACTGTACAGCAAACCATAACAAAAGGACTTTTCAAAGTTAACCCAATTAACAAATAATGTGATGATAACATTAACTATCGATTGTCTTTTGGAACCCTAAGACAGCAGGAACCTCACATCTCCACTATAGAGCCCCTACTTCCCCCAGTCCTGGAACTCTTGGATAGGGCCCACTTTCCCGTATGCATCTCCCAATCCAAACCAAATAATATTGCATCCGCCGATCACAACCTAACCAACGCAACGATTGCTACCTCAACATGCTGCACCTCAGACTGTGTCCAGAGACTTCACGTGTGGAATGACAACCCTTTGGCTTCATCTCTCGGGTGAGACCTTTCCTTTTATAGTACACTCTAATTTCATCTCAGGTAGTTCACTTTCTAACAAAGTCCCATAACCTAGATATACACCAGTTTCTGTGAGAGAGAGCTTATGTTCACACGTACCCATAAACTACTGCAAAATATATACCTGAAAGCAGAAGTACACTAGAGTTTGCAGTGAGTACCTCCCTAACACTTCCTCTCCACTATTCCAAGCTTGGGATCCATGATTGCTCAACAAATTGTTTGGCTTCGTATGTTAACTCTCTTTTCAATCACCAGGTTCCAGATGCCACCAGGATGCTGGCCAGGCTTCCCTGGATTGAAGACCCCACCAATGTGTCCTGGAGCTCAGCTTCCCCAGAGACACACCTTACTAGGGAAAGAGACAGGCAGACTGGGAGTATGGACTGACCAGTCAACGCCCATGTTCAGCGGGGAAGCAATTACAGAAGCCAGACCTTCTACCTTCTGCAACCCTCAACGACCCTGGGTCCATGCTCCCAGAGGGCTAGAGAATGGGAAAGCTATCATGGGAGGGGGTGGGTTATGGAGATTGGGTGGTGGGAATTGTGTGGAGTTGTACCCCTCCTACCTTATGTTTTTGTTCATTAATCCTTTCTTAAATAAAAAATTTAAAAAAAAATGGAATTCCAGTGATTTTTTTTTTTTTTTTTTGCTGGCATGGTGTGTCAGGCTAAGTCCTCTCCCATGACCTCTTAGAAATGGAGGGGACAATGTCTTTGGAGCAAATTATCACCTGCTGTAGATTTTGCATCTGTGCCTGGAGGAAGTTTTGGGGACCACAGATCAAGTACTAAGATTGGGAATTGATTCTGTCACAACAGGAGAAGGGGCAACAGAGATTTTTATATCCTGACTATCTACTCTGACCCCAGGAAGGTGATTTAAAGCTGGGGAGAAAGCAAGGTGATACATAGCAACACAAAAAAGAACAAAAGAAGACAATAAAAATACTAAAGTGGAGGAGGGGGGAGAATTTGTGTATCCTAATTATGATGAGTCCATGTCAGCACACACACAAGACTCTATTAATGCAGAAAGACTGGTAAAGACAGCCTACTAACTTAGAGAAAATATTTGCACAGTATAAATTAGACAAGAGGCCAACATCCAAAATATAAAGAATTCAGGGAATACAACAACAAACAAAGCACAAACAACCCAATAAGGAAGGGTAAAAGACTAACAGACATTTCCCCAAGGAAGATACACAGATGGTCAAAACACAGAAACAAACTAAATAGCCACCAACAGGTGCCTGGATAAAGATACTCATTATTTATTCAAAATACTACTATGCTTTTAAAACAATGAAATCTTGCATGAATGGAGCTTAAGGTAATTATGTTAAAGTAAAATAAGTCATAAAGAAAGGCAAGTACACATGGATGGTTTTGCTCTTACGTGGAATATAAATAAACAAAACAAATGAACTAACAACTCAAGAATAAAAAACTCAAACTCTGAAAAATTATGGTGGTCACAGGAGGGGGAGAAAATGGTAGGGTCAACTGATAATGGAACTGGCACTAGGGCTTTGGTGAAGGGCTAGGTGAGGAAAATGCTGATGAAGAAGTGTGAAGTGGTACTCTCAAAATTCATATAACATCACGAATCAGTGTTGAGGTCAATAGATTTTAATTAATTTTCATGTAAAAATTTCTGAAAGCCTCCAACACTACTAGCAATAAGCTAGCTATTAGTGAATTTTCTCAGAGCATGAGTTTAATTTTTGATTTTTTAAAAAATAATTTATTTAGGGAGTCAGACGGTAGCTCAGCGGGCTAAGCGCAGGTGGCACGAAGCGCAAGGACCAATGTAAGGATCCAGGTTGGAGCCCCTGGCTTCCCAACTGCAGGGGAGTTGCTTCACAGGCGTTGAAGCAAGTCTGCAGGTGTCTATCTTTCTCTTCCCCTCTCTGTCTTCCCTTCCTCTCTCCATTTATCCCTGACCTATTTAACAAAGACGACATAAACAACAACAACAATAAAAAACAAGGGTAAATAAATACAAAAGGGTAAATAAATAAATAAACAAATTTAAAAAATTATTTAATGAAAGATACAGAAAAAGGATACAGAAAGACCAGAGTACTGCTCTGTTCTGGCTTATGGTGATGCTGGAGATTAAACCTGGATCTCAATATCTCAGGCATGAGAGTCTAATACATAATTATTGTTTTTTCTCCCTACCCCTGATTTTCTCTTTTCCTAATATAGAAGTGTTCCATAAATATGGGAATGACTAAGTGAATTCTGAATTAGTGAGAGGATCTCATAATTTGAATCCTATTCAAATATTCCCTGGGAATTTTCAGAGTATAGAAATGATAGAATAAAATATTATATTTTATTATATAGAAATAGCATATTATGATATATTACATAATAAAATTAACAAGAAATGCTATATATAAAATATGAATAGTGGCCTGGGAAGTAATATGATGAGTAGACTGTATTGAATACATGAGGTCCTAAGTCTGATGCCCAGAACTGCATATATAGTTTTCTCTCATTAATAACTTTTGTTTATTCATTTAATAATATATATTCATTTATTATTAGACAGAGACAGAAAGAAATTGAAAGGGAAGGGAAAGTTAGAGAAGGAGAGAGACAAAGAGACACCTGTAGCTCTGCTTCACCACACAGAAAGCTTTTGCCCTGTAGGTGGGGACCAGGGGCTTGAACCTAGGCTCTAGTGCACTGTAATGTGAAAGCTGGTGCTCTCCCACCTAGCCCCTCATTAATAAATTTTAAAAAAATATTTATTTTATTTATTTATTCCCTTCTGTTGCCCTTGTTTTATTGTTGTCGTTGTTGGATAGGACAGAGAGAAATGGAGAGAGGAGAGGGAGAGAAAGATAGACACCTGCAGACCTGCTGCACAGCTTGTGAAGCGACTCCCCTGCAGGTGGGGAGCCGGGGGCTCGAACCTTACTCCAGTCCTTGCGCTCTGCACCACCTGCACTTAACCCGCTGCGCTACAGCCCAACTCCCTCATTAATAAATTTTAAAAAGAAAAAATATGAATAATGGAATGTGTAGAAAACCCTTTTTTTTGTTACTGATTTGATATAGAGCCCAAGGGAGAAAGTGTACAGTGGTGCCTTTGACCTGTTATACAACTCTATTGTCTCTCTCACATGCAGATTCCAGGATCAACATCAACTATGCAGAATAATGCTTATGAAAGATTTTACCTATAATATTTATACATTTGAAATCTGAGGAATGATTAAACTCGCCTATACAGAAAAATTACAATGTTAGCATATACACCATTATACCTGAAGATTTAATTAAAACCAAGTAATAACTTTTACATGATCCTGCTTGACAATGACAGAGATAATGTTTTTCTTTTATTTATTTATTTTCCCTTTTGTTGCTCTTGTTTTTTTATTGTTGTTGTAGTTACTGTTGTTGCTACTGATGTCACTGTTGTTAGATAGGACAGACAGAACTGGAGAGAGGAGGGAAAGACAGAGGGGGAGAGAAAGATAGACACCTGCAGACCTGCTTCATCACCTGTGAAGCAACTCCTCTGCAGGTGGGGAGCCAGGGGCTGGAAGATACAAGTGTCCATAGTTGAGTTCTATTTATCTTTAAATTTGAGGAATAATGAGAGACCATAAATATATCTATTCCAAATACCAGTGATTCTAATTTTGACAGGAAAATTATCAACACTAAATAGTTCTTAACATTTCATTTATTTCAATGGAAGTTTTATATTTTAAATAGGAGATGAAGTATACATGAACTAGAAGTATGATAAATGAATAAATTCAACTTTTACCAAAAACTGAGTTAATTTTAAGACGCCATCTCAGGAGTGGAAGAAAAATAAATATAAATTCTCAACAAAAATATGTATCAGAGAAAACTGAATACTACTTAATTTGTGTACCCTCTTTAATGCAAACACACACAGAGGAAAACTAGAGAAACATAGATTAAAACTAGAGGAAAGCGTTTTTATTTAAAGTTTGTATCTTCAGTCATAAAAACTAAGAATAATAAAATTAGTATACTTAACTAGCAGTTAAACCACTTACAGAAAAGAAAAAAAAAAGATCACTTTATCTTTGCCCTTCTGCAAAATCCAATAAACTGCCATTACATTCCTTCTAAATGGTCCCATTACAAGAATTCTATAACAGCAGCCTAATCTTTTGATAATTATAATAAATGCTTGTAATCAAAGCAGGAGCCATTTAAAATAGGAAGTGAAAGGCTTTTTTCCATCAACCTTAAGGTAGTTTTGTGGCCTTTGATGCACTAAGTTACAATCCAGCTTTCCATCCAATCTTTTTTAGAAGTATTTAAGAAAATACTAGATCAATAATCATTTGGATTGAAGTATTTCTGTTTTTTTTTTATTTGTTTCAGACCTTTAAACTGTGTTAACATTAAGAATAATATTTTCTTAGAGTAAAATTCAGATGAGAAATATACTTGGTTACAAATGTACTGTTTGTTTCAAGAGGACAAAAGTAAGAGTTTTCTTCAAAAACTAGATTGATGAGCTATTCATTATGCTTACGACTTTAAGGAAAAGTATCATTTTCCTGGAAAAAGAAGTACATCCCAACCCAGAAGCTAAATCCTAGCTTGTATCTACTTGAATAAACAATAACTTCCAGAGATCATATAAGTAACTGGAGGCTGATAAAGTTACGGGAAATGACTATGTAGGATCAGAATGGCTTTCATCTGCATTTTGTTAAACCAAGCATTGATCTCACTTTTCAGCTGTGAACAGCAAGAGGCCAGCTGTGGTCAGAGTGAGAGCAAACTGTGAACTAGGGTTACACTAGATGGGGAATTTTTTTTTTACAAAGTAGTATTTTGAATGTCACAGCAAAAAAATCTACCCTTTCTAAACGTTTTGAAAAATACATGTAGGGGTTTCCACAATGTCAAAGTGGTGGATCTAATTTATGACAAAACGAAACCTTTGTGCTCAGTTGTGGGAATAAACAGAGTTATGAGAAGAAAATAAACAGAGGAAGAAAATATAAAATACACTGCCTTCAGGGAAGAAACAACTACATTTTACTTGGTATTCCCAGATGTGCTAAGAGGAAATTTATGACAGCACACTGAAAAGCAAGATTCCCTTTGTGAAACCTTTCACATTTATTTAACTAAGCACAATCATTGAAAATGACCTTTATCCAAACCTTTCACAGCAGTCTTAAAATGATTTAAAATGACTGCCAGATATTCTTTAAATAACATTACTTAACTAAAAGTCATTACCCAGGGACAATATTAAAGTACTGACAAGTAAATACAGATCTATTTTCTGCAAAATATAACATAGGCTTAATGAAAAATTGATAACACATTAAATATCTCTGTCAAAAAGCTAACAAATAATAAAAGGTAGCTGAATTTTTTAGAATTGGCAGGAAATATATGTTCTCACATTCAAGGCATCTTATTTGCCTTTCAACAGATAAACACTATAAAAAAGTCAAGTTTTAAAAAATGTAAGAGTGTTTTACATAGAGAAAGCATTCTAAATACTTTACTAATAAATTAAATACTTGACCAAGGCAGAATATCTTATAAAATTAAAACACTTGTAATGATTCATCTTACTACAAAATAAATGAATTAAAACTTTTGACTATCTCTAGCTTTTCTTTTCAAATTAACATTCAGTGTAAGAACAAAGATGACATAATGGAGTGGGAACAGAGGAGTGGATAAGAATATTGGTTAAAAATACTTGATAGCTGATTTAAATTTGTGGATTTAATTATTTTTTTCATAATATATTTCTGTTTCAGTTAGCAAAAAACTAGACATATTCAGAGGGAAGTGTTTTCTCTCTATGAAGAGAATGATTAGTTCAGTAAATCATGGCTTTGAGATAGAAATGATTGCTGTATCTCCTTGATGAGAAAAGGAGAAGGGTATAGGAGGTTCATTTCACCACAAAGCAATTATGCTGAACCAGAACGTTACAATTTATCATGGCTGAAAGATGACACTCACTGTTAGCCAAGAGAAACTGCTACTCAAATGCTCCCTTCTAGATCAATATACCATGTTTTTTTTTTCCTCTTAGCAAAAAGTAATTATACAACAGAAACTTCACAATCAATACTTTCTTAGGCTAACCTAAGGTAGGCATGAAAGTATATAGCACTGTCAGCTATCACTGAAGTCCACCCCATTAAATCCAAATTAAGCCTATTTTTCTATTCTGTTAATGAAATCCTCCCTAGTGTTATTTCAAATCCTTAATATCGGTGCCTTAGAAACAAAGTGTTGTCAAGTTTTGTTTTTGTTTCTTACTAAGTACATAACTTACTACTGACCACACAGTAACATAGATGAATTGACATTAAATAAGGCATTTATTTATTTATTTCAAGGAAATAAAAAGAAAGAAAAGACAGTCAATTCACAAGGAAAAGGCAGTCAGTGACTCTAATCAGTGAAAACTAAAATACTTCTACAACATGTTTCCAAATCTTTCAGTCAACACTTCCTTGAGCTTCTGAATTCATAAACAGAGCCACGATTTTCTAATGAGCACATAACTACATTTTCTCAAGATAAGCAATATTCACAATAAAAAAGTAGATTACATATGACTATACATATGTCTATCTCTCATGCATGGTTAAGAATGAATAGGTATCACAATCACTAGAAAATCAAACCAAGTGTCAAACTGCTTTCTGTAAGATAGAGCTTAGTTTTATAAACCAATCTAATATATCAGAAAAGGCTAAAGGCCATGGAAAAATCACTCCTTCAGTGAAAAAAATTTTGACATCCAATTTTCAAGCTGATTTATCAGTAGAAAGCTAAAATTGATAGGTTGCCACTATGGGGAGTAGCCTGTCTAAAAAAGCCGTTACAAAACCTCTCATTTTGATTTAGCCACATTAATCAATACAAACCTATACTGTTTCAATTTTTAAAGCATTGATCTTCTGCTATAAGCTTAATGCAGTCACATTTATCTACAATCATAAAAGAAAATATATTTTTAAACAAAGGCTTAGAAAATAAAATGATCAAATGAAATCCAGGTTTCTTTGCCTTGTTTCGTCATTGTTACCCCAAATTGTTTAATCTATTTAATCTGAAAATTGTGTGAAATCCTTTGCTATTTCAGGAATAATCATAACTTTTCATTTTGTTCCAGGTTTTAAAACAGAACAGCATTACTATCTCCTGAGTTTTGCAGTTATTTGGTAAGTATCACATTATGATAGTTATTCTACCCTGTTACTCTAATTATTCATCATAAACAGATAAAAATGCAGCATGAGTGGATTGTTACTTAACAAACATACCATACTTACTTGCTATACTTTTCTCATTTTCTTCAAATTTGAAGCTATGATACTATAGTTTCCTTCCTTTTACCTTTCTGTCTCTAACTGAAAAAGTCAGCTTAGAGCAGTGGAACAATAGTAAAGACAAAAGAAAAAGGAGGAAGAAGTGGAGGACTCAGTGGAGAAGGAAGAGAAGGAGGAGGAGGAGGAGAAGAAGGAGAAACGACGATGAAGACAGCTATCAGACAGTATGGTAGAACTTCATCATATATACAAACATATGGTTGTTCTCCCTATAGCTTTACTGTACATGGCTCTCTTTTTGACCCTTCAGATAGAAAGAGAGAGATAGAGAGACAACCTGTGAGAAAAAGAAACCAACACAACAGTGTCCCCACACTGGAGTGGGGGTGTAGGTTGGGCTCAAACCTGTGTCAAGCACGTTGCAAAGCAGGCACCTTCCCAGAACACCTATCTTATAGGCCCTAAATTACGTCATACATTTTGTAAATATATTCAAAAACATTGAGTGTATTATGATATGTTTGGAACTTCTCTAAAACATACTAACATTTTTAACACTGTAAAGAGTCAAAAATAGTTTGCCTGAAGAACAAAGATAATGATAGAAGCAGAAAATGTAATATCATCAATGTAGAGTTCAAGCACAAGACATTTGACCCAAGAGTGGCAGGATGATATTTTTGCAATAGAAAAAGTAACACAAAAAAGTGAATAAAATCTTGTTTGGTGATAGGCAAATAAACTCATAATTAACTTTGGATATGAATAACAGAATAAACATCTCTCCAGAAAAGATAACCCATTTACAAAATGGGCATGATGGAATATGACTAAGTACTTTAAAATATTTTACAATTCTCGGTTATAGGAGCATAGGGACATAACTAAAATACTGATTTATTAAAATTGTCATAAGCATACTGTCAAGAAAGGTTATAAATTGAGTGATTAAAATCATTACTCTTTTGATGAGATATCAAGCACTTTTGGAAATACATTGCTCTTGTATACCTCAAGTGTACTTCTTAATGCCCCAGAGATGTAATTTGTCATTTAATAATTCTAAAGGCAGAGAGAGTCTATTTTGGCATAAAGTTAAAATATCTTATTTACTTCTTTGATGAAAAAGAGAAATAAAGATAAGAGGCCAGAGCCCTGATCGGCTCTGGCTTATTGTGGTACAGGAGATTGAACTTGGGACCTCAAAGCCTCAGGAATAAAAATCTTTTGCTTAACCATTATGCTGTCTCCGTAGCCTATTTTATTTATTTTAATGAGAGAGAAAGCGAGATATCAGAGCACTGATAAGTTCAGGTTTATGGTGCCCTGGTATAAATTTATAATATAAGTAAATACACCCTATAATATGAAAAATGATTCAACAAATTCTAATACAACATTGGCATTTAAAATTTATATGAAGAAGGGGCTGGGTGGTGGTGCACCTGGTTGAGTGCACATGTTACAATGTACAAGGATCCAGGTTCAAGCCCCTGGTTCCCACATGCAGGGGAAACTTTGGGAGTGGTGAAGCAGGGTGGCAGGGGTCTCTCTGTCTCCTTCCCTCTTCGTCTCCCCCTTCCCTCTTGATTTATGTCTGTCTCTATTCAATAAAGAAAATAAAAAGTTAAAAAAAATTGTATGAAGATGTTCACAGTCTTTCTCTTTTTGGTTTTATTTATATTTCTTGGTCTTTGGTGTGCTGGTCAGTAAACCACTGAATGCTTTCTCAGTCGTGTTTATGAGTGGGTATATTACGAAAAATTCTTTTCTTTTCAATCTTGCTAGATTTAGTTTTCCAGATAGGATTCATAAGGGCCAATTCATCACATGTTAATACCTATCTGCCTAGTAGTTCCATTACTACACCAGGCAGAGAGGAAATATCCATTTACTTTCAACATTTAATATGTTTACATGAGTGGGCATACACACACACACACACACATACACACACACAATCTTCTGATCATCTTTTCCTTGTTCATCTTTAGAAAGTACCAAGACCTGGGGGTTGGGCAGTGGCATACTCAGTTAAGCACACATGTTATCATGCACAAAGACCAGGGCTTGAGCACCTGCTCCCCACCTGCAAGGGGAAGAAGCTTCACGAATAGTGAAGTGTGTCTGCAGGTGTCTTATCTTTCTCTCTCCCTATCTTCACCTTCACTCTCATTTTTTCTCTTTCCAATCAAATACAAAAAATAGAAAGCAAAAAAAGAAGGAAAAAATGGCCTCTGGGAGCAGTGCATTTGTAGTGCTGTCACTGAGTCTCAGTGATAACACTGGTGGCAATAAATAAATACCTAAATAAACAAACAAACTGAGGTCTCATCAACTATACTGTACACCATTAACCAATAAAATGATAGGAATAAAGAAGTTCTATAACACTGTTCTTGTCACCAATGTCAAATTTATGAATATTTTCAGTGATCATTTGCCTAATGTTTACATAGTTATTGCCTCTTTCTTTTATTCCCCCAATCACAGTGATATGTAGAATTGTCCTATTTATTGATTATTGTTTCTGGGCTGGGTGAACACCCATACTAGGACACATCACATCTGGTCACCGGAACCTGCTCACTCAAAATGGTTTTGTGGGATTCTTTCTCTATTTCTTCCTCTAGTAAGTCTAAATGCTTACCTACAGGCATTCTTTGCCAGCAACATACTTTGACAATATTTTCTATAAGCATGCAAAACTCTATAATTTTCTTAACTAGATAAAAATTATATGTATATAAAAAAGTAATAAATAAAACCATTAATGCCATGTGTGCCACCCAGGCCTAAGCTTGGCCTCCACCCACTCCACTGAAGGAAGCTTTGGTGATGTGGTCACTTTTACTCTCATTCTCTCTCTCTATTACTCTCTCTCTGTTTCTATTTAAAATAATTATTAACCATAGAATATATTTTAGTTGAAGTAGTACTGGTTTGCAACATTATATTCTTTCACTTGTACTTTGAAGAACAGCCTTTATTTTATCCTCTTGTTTCTCTTAAATGACCCTGTTGAACAGACTAGGCAGATATTACACTGCTTTCTGACTTTAGATAATATACTCTTCTATTTTCAACTCAGCTTTGTCTTGGAAATCCTCCCAGTAGCATTTCTGTCATGTTTTAAGACCACCTAACTCAACTAATTCCCAATGAAACTTGTAGCTATTTGCTTGTTGTTAAAGAAAACACTGAGCTAATGGGATAACAAAATCATTGTGAAGAAATTCTATGGGATTCGGGTATCATGACTACTTTAGAGAGCTCTTGTTATCATGTCATCAGAGTTTCAGCACCAAATGATAAATATCCCAACTAGTAACCTATATAAGATGTTTCCCCTCACATTCATCATCCAGAGGTACTATATTGCTTGTTTCCTTTTCTCTAGTGCCTGGTGACCTCATTTTAACATTTAGTATCGTATTACATGAATGCTTATTATACCTGTCATGGCGAAACAATACTTGTTTTTCTTTCCTATTCCTCATCAATTTAGTTTTTACATATCAGTACTAAATATAATTAGATAAAGACAAATACAGTTTTAAAAGGACAAGGCACAATTTTTCTCCTGAATATAAAATAACACCATTATAATAATGACTCAGATAAACTAATTTGGAGGGGGTAGAAATTTTCATTATGGATCAGGGAGACTGGATTTTTCTTATGCACTCCCAGTTTTGATTTAACATCACCACAGCAGGTCATGACCTCTCAAGACTTATTTTCTTATCTCTAAAATTGAGCTTCCTACTCAAACAAGTCTAATCTTTAGCAAGGTATTCAAGATCTTCCTTGATTAAATCTGAACTCTCTGTTTTTTTGGAGCCTTATCTTTAACTACTACCATGACCATATTTTATTCTGGATAATTTAGTGTAATGAGACAAACTTAACTTTCAGCTCTATGCTAGTTGTCAGAACTGTAAAGTCTGAATATTCACCTATTCGATAAAAAGCTTTCATCCAAGCAAATGTACCATTCAAACATTGTTAAACATTGTTTTATATTAATGTTATAATTACCTAACAACTGGCATGATCTCACAAACTAAACTACAGATTATTTCACTGAGACAAATCTTAACATATTTCCGTCCTCTACACTGCATATTATAGTGGCCTGCTCTGGGTCATATTATAGAAGAGTTACTTAATATGCACTAATTCGGGTGCCTGTCCCACCAAATGACATATTACCAAACTACCAGTT
The DNA here is from genome assembly GCF_950295315.1 of Erinaceus europaeus. Classification (NCBI taxonomy): domain Eukaryota; kingdom Metazoa; phylum Chordata; class Mammalia; order Eulipotyphla; family Erinaceidae; genus Erinaceus; species Erinaceus europaeus. Next base: position 113,335,898 of record NC_080166.1, read on the forward strand.
AGCAAACAACAATAATGCATGTGGCAAACATACTGCCAGAGGGTATATTTCTGAGCAGTCTTCATCCCCCAAAGTTATCTAGTTCAGTAATCAACCATTGATAGCTTAATATTATAGCAATTAAATGAATCAGTACTATTAAAAGAAAAATAATCATATGAAAAAATAAAGAAAAAAGCATACAAACATTATCTGTTCAGATTAAAATATTTTAACAATCCAAATACCTATTCAGAGAAAGATCAAATCTCTAGAAAGTATCACAATTATTGCAAAATAGTCAAAACTTTTTCTTTCCACTAGAAACAATACAATAATGCTCACTACTACATTTTAATATTGTACAGGAAATTCTAATCATATTAAATGAGAAAAAAGGAAATGAACATTGCAAAAGAAGGAAAATGTGCAGTATTTACAGATGATATGATTATGCTTACAGGAAACCTAACAAACACAGAAGCAATTATAGTTAATAAATGAATTTGATGACTTTATTGGATAAACATTTATGGAAGCAAACAACTGCATTCTGTACATTAGTACAGAAATCCCCATATTTTCCCACCATGTGGGTTACCTTTAACTGTTCTATTTCTCATACCAATTACCACTTTTTCCCTTTGTGGTTAGTGATTTGTTTTCTTAGCTTTTTTTCTTTCTTAAAACATTTATTATTTTGCCTTTTAACATTCAAGTTTGAATCCCACCTGGAATTGTGTATAACAAGCAGCAGAATCCAAGACAAATGTTTTTGGATATGTTTTGGATATGTTTTTGATTATCTTGTGGATAATCACTGGACTCAGAATCACTGGACTTTACTTATTGTGAAGACTACCCTTGTCTTTACTGTAAAAAGATGTCTATCTCTGGGATTGTTTCTGTTTAGTCTTTTTATTTAATCATACCATCTACTTCTGCAATTAGGTTTTCACTGAATCTACAGAATAAGCTGGAAAAACTGACATCTATACTGGAATGTAATGATATAAAATAGATAATCTATACATTTGTATTTATAGAAGTCTTTTTTTTTTAATCTCAGTAGCAACTTGGAATTTATAGTGTGGAGGTGTACTTCATAGGATTTTCCTTATGCTATTTGATGCTTTTATGAAATTTCTATAGATGGTATCATTAAATTCTACATATTTAAATTTCCCTTCATCCTAAGATATTCAGTAGTTAAATTTTATTTCCTTCTAATTCTAGAATGTTACTATGATAGAACTCTATCTCTTTCGGGCTTCTATCTTTAAAAGTGGTTAAGTTCAAGCCCTTAGTACCCGTGTGTGTGTGTGTGTGTGTGTGTGTGTGTGTGTGTGTGTGGGTGGGTCGGGTCATGAAAGAAAACAATGGCTTCCAGGAATGATAGATTCATAGCGCAGGGATCAAGCTCCTAGCAATAATCCTGGTGGCAATAAATAACTAAAATTACTGAAGAGAATATAAGGAACAGAAAACAGTAAAGTATTTTAGTGGAAATGCACAAATAGTATATTTTGGTGAAGCATGGATTCAAATGTGTATTTATGCATATGTCTGCAGCTTATTCAGATTGGATAAACTAAAGAAAGAATAACAGATGCTAAAGAAAAAAGTCAGACTGTATTGATAGATCACTTCAGAATTTATTGTAACTTCTGTGAAGTCGGGAGCCAAATGGCTTTCAAGATGACATATAATACAGTAGTGTACTCAGTCCAGAAGACAATTTACAATAGGTTAGAGACAACTGGAAGGCTAAGTATCTGAAATAGATAGAGTCACTGGGATCTGAGCTATAAGCTTATTTAATGGAGGATGTACTTTTTTCCACCCAATTATTTTATTGAAGGAAATTATTTACAAGAAAATTGTCACATGAGTACAGTTCATCTCTCCATGACAGGTGTCCATGTGCCACTTCCACCACCATACTGTACTGGGTCCCGCACATCCCCTCCCAATGCCTTTCTTTCTTTCTTTTTTTTTTTCTTCCTCCAGGGTTATTGCTGGGCTCAGTGCCTGCACCATGAATCCACTGCTCCTGGAGGCCATTTTTTTCCCCTTTAGTTGCCCTTGTTGTTGTAGCCTCATTGTGGTTATTATTATTGCCATTGTTGATGTTGTTCATTGTTGGATAGGACAGAGAGAAATGGAGGGAGGAGGGGAAGACAGAGAGGGGGAGAGAAAGGCAGACACCTGCAGACCTGCTTCATTGCCTGTGAAGCGACTCCCCTGCAGGTGGGAAGCCGGGGGCTCAAACCGGGATACTTAAGCCAGTCCTTGCGCTTTGTGCCACATGCGCTTAACCCACTGCGCCACTGCCCGACCCCCTCCCAGTGCCTTTCTTTACAGTCTTTAGCTCTACTGCAATATATCATAGCTAACTGAAGCTTCACCTCATGTTTTACCCTTTATGTTTATGTTCCCCTTATGAGTGAGGTTATCTGGATATTTATCCTTTTCCTTCTGACCTATCTCAACATGATTCCTTAAAATTCCATCCTTGATGTAGCAAAATTTCATTTCTTAAAATATTTTATTTACTTATTAATGAGAAAGATAGGAAGAGAGAAAGAAAGAACCAGGAATCACTCTGGTAGATGTGCTGTTGGGGATTGAACTCAGGACTTCATGCTTGAGAACCTATGCTTTATCCACCGTGCTACCTCCCGGACCACACTTTATTTTTTTTAAAAAATGAATGTAAGTCTAGATAGATTTGCAATAGGTACATTTTAAGAAGCGTTTGTAATGAAAAAGACAGCATGTTATTGCTTCAGGACAGTTTCATGTAAAAGTTTGGAAGCAACCAGAGGAAGATGAGACCTGAAAATGGGGCAGTTTGGAACGTTCCTACTCATGACCACAGAATGAGCTCAGATATACAGGGATGCAGAGGTCACATAGGCTCCTAAGCTGAATATGGGTTCCAGATCAGATCAAATTGATGGGGTTTACAGTCAACATTATTTATACACCTTTCCCATATTTGGGAGCTACTCTTTTCCATGATCCAGCTTTCTGGTCCTTTTTCCAGCCATGACATCATCTCCCCAGACAATAACCTGGATCCACCTGCATATCAGATTCCAGGCTCAAGGAAAAAAAAAAGGGGGAGCCTCTTTGGAATACAAATAAAATAAATAAAAAGTTGAGACCCCCAACTCTTCATATGAACTTTTCCAGCCTTTAGGTTCATGATTAGTAAACATTTTGGCTTTATATGTTAACTCTTTTTTCAGCCACCAGGTTCCAGATGCTAATATGATGCAAACCAGACTTCCCTGGACAGACGTCCCCACCAATGTGTCCTGGAGCCCTACTTCCCCAGAACACTGCCCCACTAGGGAACCAGAGAGACAGGCTGGGAGTATGGATCGACCTGCCATTGCCCATCTTTAGCGGGGAAGCAATTACAGAAGCCAGACCTTCCACCTTCTGTACCCCACAATGTCCCTTGGTCCATACTCCCAGAGGGATAAAGAATAGGAAAGCTATCAGGGGAGATGGGATACAGAGTTCTGATGGTGGGAATTGTGTGGAGTTGTACCCCTCTTCTCCTATGGTTTTTGTCAGTGTTTTCTTTTTATAAATATTTTTTTTAAGTTTGGAAGCAACTATACTTATGGAAATTAACCACCAAAAACATAGCAATTACTACCATCTAAGAAAGAGTTAACCTGGGGAGTCTGGCGGTAGTGCAGCTGATTAAGCGCAGGTGGCACAAAGCGCAAGGACTGGCATAAGGATCCCAGTTTGAGCCCCCAGCTCCCCAAATGCAGGGGAGTTACATCACAAGCAGTGAAGCAGGTCTGCAGGTGTCTGTCTTTCTCTCCCCCTCTCTGTCTTTCCTTCCTTCCTCTCCATTACTCTCTGTCCTATCCAATGGCAATAATAGCAACAATAACAATAATAATAAGAATAAGAGCAACAATGGAAACAAAAATGGGGGAAAAACAGCCTCCAGGAGCAGTGGATTCGCAGTGCTGGCTCCGGGTCCTAACAATAACCTTGGAGGCAAAGAGAGAGAGAGAGAGAGAGAGAGAGTACCTATCAAACTCCAATGCTCTAAAATATTTCCATTTTGGGGGTTAGTAGGTAGCGCAGCGTTTAAGCGCACGTGGTCCAAAGGGCAAAGACCAACCTAAGGATCCCGGTTTGAGTGCCCGGCTCTCCACCTGCAGGGGAGTTGCTTCACAGGCGGTGAAGCAGGACTGCAGGTGTCTTTCTGACTCTCCCCCTCTCTATCTTCCCCTCCTCTCTCCATTTCTCTCTGTCCTATCCCACAATGAACGACATCAACAATAACAATAATAACCACAACAAGTGCAACAAAAGAGGGAAAATTGTCCTCCAGGAGCAGTGGATTCATAGTGCAGGCACTGAGCCCCAGCTATAACCCTGGAGTCAAAATATATATAATTCCATTTCATAGCCAGTCTCAATAGTTCAACCTAAATTAACATTTTAGCACATCACCAGCAGAGTTGGGTGTTGGCATATGACCTTGACCAGTGTTCAAATTTTAGCTTCTGTCTCTTGTGTTCGACCACCTCTGCTATTTGTTACTCTGATATTGCTGGGTTTTTTTTTTGATGATGATAAAGATGATTTTATGGCTGGTGCTTTATCGCTCTAAGCCAACTTTTTTTTTCTTTTTCTGCAACACAGTGATCAGAGGGACAGCGGGAAAGACATCAGGGCACCAAATCTTCTCCCTCTGCACAGTAGGAGGCCAGGCTCCAAGCTAGGTTGAGCATATGGCAAAAAAGGTGTGGAAGGTACTCAAGGTACAGTGGTGAAGAGAGACATGGGGTGGTGGTGTGTGTGTTGATCAGACACCTATCATGGGGAGATAAGAAACTTTGCTCAGGTCCACCTTCATGTTAGCTGTTGGGCTCAGTCAAAAATTAGTAAAGTCATAAGCCCCTTGGAACATACCTAAAACATCTTCCTAACCCCTTCCAACATGAAGACCCCAAATTTCACCTGCTATACTTCTACTTTCAGGTTCCTGATTATTATTTTTTAAAATTATTTACTGGATAGAGGCCTCCAGATATCGAGAGGGAAGGGGTATATACAGGATATACAGAGGGAGAGAGACAGAGAAACACCTGCAGCCCTGCTTTACCACTCGCAATGCTTTCCCCCTGCTGTTGGGGATCGTGGGGAGTTTTGAACATAGGTCTCTGCGCATTGTAACATGTGCGCTCAACCAGGTGCACCACCACCTGGCCCCAGGTTCATGATTATTAAACAATTTTTTTTGCTTTATATATGCTTTTCAGCCACCAAGTTGCAGATGCTACCATGACACCAACCTGACTTCTTCCCTGGGTAGATGACTTCACCAATATGTCCTGGAACCCCATTACCCCAGAGCCCTGCCCTTCTAGGGAAAAACAGACAAAGGCCGGGGGTATGGACCAACCTGACAACACCCATGTCTAGGAGAGAAGCAATTGCAGAAACCAGACCTCCCACCTTCTGCACCCCATACAGATCTTTGATCCATATTCCCAGAGAGTCAAAGATTAGGGAAGCTTCCAAAGGAGGGGATGGGATATGGTACTCTGGTGGTGTGAACTGTATGGAATTGTACCCCTCTTATACCACAACATTGTCAATCATTATTAAGTCACTAAAAGAATTAATAAAAGAAACTGCTCATGTATCAACAGCTGCCTTGTACGCCATTATTTCCCCCAATAAAATGACTTAAAAGGAAGAAAGAAATGAAAAAACTAACAAATGCTGAATAGGTTTTCTTAATATATGAGCAGCCCAGTCTGCTCAGTGGGAAATATTCAATCATCTAGCTCAATTTTTAACACTAAGCAGGCTATTAGCAACTTTACTATAGCCTTCTGTATTAGAATATGTTCCCATAGCTTCAGAATAATTTTCCACAACTACTCCGTAATTCTAAACTCCCCTTCTCCCTCAATAATCAAATAAACCAGAAGGTAGGTCATTCTATTCTTTCCGTCATCAGCTTTACCCGGAAACTGCAGTCTACTAGAGACTACTCCTCAGGTTTCGAGGAATTCTAGACAAATGGAGTACTTTATAGAATGAAAAAAGAAAAGAAAAATAAAGCCTAGGCATGACACAATATTTTTCTTTTGCCTAAACTAAAAGTTGTCATTTGAGACTTCAGATTTTATGAATAATATTAATGGTTTAATTATAACTTAAATGATAGAAGCTCTAAATAAGGAAACATAATCCAAATATATAAAAGTGCTTATAGGCACAGAAGTCACAGTAGGGCAATTAAATATAATCACATTTAAAATGAAAGAAATAAAATTCTTGAAAAGTAATGAAGGTTTTTTCACTCAGAGAAAGATAACTGTGATACCGAAATATTGTAGTCATACCAATGAGTAAACACCAGACAATAAATTCAGAATGCTTAAGAGTTCTGTACTTTATGTTAGAATTCTTAATGGGAAAGTTAATGTAGCATTGCATAAAAGTAAGCTGTTCAGTTGCTGCAGAAAAAAATAATCTTTTAGTTAATTCAATCATTTTTCTTTTTCCTATTCTTGACCAAAAAAGTCAAAATAGGTATATATGTTTATAGTTTATACTAATCAAGTAATTCCTGGAAAACTCATCGTAAACATGAGAAATATGTCTAAAGTAAAAAAAAAATTCCTACCTATGCACTACATATCAAATATCTCAAGAGCAACTACTTATCTACTAACCAACTATGAACTATTCATATTAATTCAAGTAACTATAAATATAAGAAGCATGTCTGATATTTTTTCTAAATTCCCTAGTTTTTCAGACTTAACATACTCAAGATAGCTTATTATACAATGTCAAAGTTCTACAACTTAAAAAAAAAGATTGGTATGAGCAGATAAAATAATGGTAATGCAAAGGACTCGCATGCCTGAGGAGCTGAGCAGTGTTCTGATCTTGGTCTCTCCCCCCTCACAACTTTGTACTCTTTCAATAAAATAAATAGAATCTTTATAAAAAGGTTTATTGGTGAGAATGAGAGGGAGAGGGGAGAGGGGAGAAGGGAGAAAGAAAGAGAGAGAGAGAGAGAGAGAGAGAGAGAGACTCCCAGTCACGGACTAAACTTGCATTCTCTGAGGTTTCAGGGTTACAAGTCTGGTATGCTACTGCCACAAATCTCCCTGACCTAAAGTTCTGACATTTATTATAAACTTCTAGCTCCTAAATGCTATGATTTCATGTGTAGTTTCTGAGGACATAAATTAACTTGCCACCTTGAAAGATATTTGCAAAAATAATGACATAGCAAGATTTATTATTATATAAAAATATCATTTCACATTTTTCCCATTTTAAGATATTTTTAAATTTTATTTATTAAAAGGAAACACTGACAAAACCATAGGATAAGAAGGGTACAACTCCATACAGTTCCCACACCAGAACTCTGTATCCCATCCCCTCCCCTGATAGCTTTCCTATTATTTATCCCTCTGGGAGTATGGACCCAAGGTCATTGTGGGATGCAGAATGTATTTCACATTTTTTATGAAGTAGGAGTAAAGAATGAAATGTGAAAATGTATATCAGTAACTTTATTCAAGTAAAGTAAAAGGAGGAAAAGAAAAAAAGTTCAAATGAAGGGATAAACCTAGATACAATCTTATTATTTGGATAAATAGAAAATTTTCCTTTTTCAATGATTAAGTAGTTGAGATTAAAATAAAGAAAATAAAAATAAAGTCAGACTTTTTACATTGATTAAAAGCATCTGTAAGTGATAGAGAACTGCACAAGAAGAAACTGATCTATCAATTTTGTTATAAACTAAACTAAGTATCACCAGATATGCTATTCCTTTACAGAACAATTATAAAACGTCATTCGCTTAAGGGTCCTCAAACTACTTTAGCACTTGAAACCAGTGTTGATTTTACTCTATTAGTGATACCAAAAAATTTACTAGAATATAAAATTATTGGCTATCTACTCAAGTATCATATACTTAATAACTAGTCTTAGAGAAATATCAAAATATTTTTCTAGTTGACTTCTGTGTAATAATGCCTATTAGTGCTCTATGTAGCACTCAACTTGGTCAGTAGATAAGAGTTCAGCATTATAGCCTAGGACCAGCATGCCTCAAGTACCAGAGCACTTCCATATGCCAGAGCTAAGAGTGCTTTGTTCCAATTCTCACTGGTTTCCTTATTTTTTGCTAACATCAATCAATCAATCAATCAATCAATCAATCAATCAATCAATCTAGGGGCAGGTGGCATTGCACCCAGAACAAAATTTACCCTAACATGTTCAAGGACCAAGATTCAAAGCTATAATCCTCACCTGCATGGGGGAAGTCCCCTCCCCACTCTTTTTTTCTCTCTGTCCCTATGGAAAAAAAAAAAGTTCACCTAGAGTGGCTGAATAATCTTGCAGCCACAGAGCCCCAGCAATAACCTTGAAGCCAAAACAAAACACACACACACACACACACACCCTCTACTGAACTTACTCAGTTGAATAAATCTAATTTATGATCTGCAAAAATGCCTATGTAATGGTTTGTATTTGGCATATGTTATTTTATTTCTTTTTTTCTGTATAAATTATTGTTGACTGTCTTTTTTGATGTATAAAGTCTTTTTTATTTTTTATAACCTCAGAGCTTTATTAATGATTTACAGTGGGCTTTTTTATGTACCACTCCCATCACCAAAGAGGTCTGTGACCTCATCCCCACCACCACAGATAACCGCTATAGTTCTCCCGCAGTTTTAGATACAGGTCGACATTTTTCTCACATTTGTATGTTAAATTCTCTGTATTCCTCATATGAGTGAGACAATTCTGTAGTGTTCTTTACCTTCTCACTTGCTTCACTAATAATAATCTTCTCCAATTCCATCCACTTTATCCCAAAGGACACAGTATCATATTTTTATTGCTGAATAATAATACTCCATTGAGTATATGTTCCATAACTTTTTTTATCCAGCCATCCATGGAGGGGCATTTTGGTTGTTTCCAAGTTTTTGCTATTGTGAATAAAGCCACTATGAACACAGAGGTGCATATATCCCCTTGAATCACTGTTATTATATCTTTTGGGTATATGCCTAGTAGTGGAATTGCTGGATCATGAGGTACTTCCATTTGTATTTGTTTAAGGATTCACTAAACTTTTCTCCGCTATGGCTGCACCAATTTGCACCTGCACCAGCAGTGTAGTAGAGTTCCTCACTCTCCACACCCTCTCCAACACTAATCTTCAGTTGTTTTATTGGTGAAACACATTCTCTCAGGTATAAGGTGGAATCTCAATGTGTTTTTAATTTGCATTTCTCTCATGATGAGTGAATAGGAGCATTTCTGCATATGTCTGTGGGCCACGTGTATCTTTTCTTTATAGAACCATCTATTCACGTCTTCTGCCCACTATTTGGCATATTTTATTGCTCAGTTATCACGAGTCTTTCCTCATCCAAAAGCCAGCTATACTTAATTTAAACATGCATGGTAAGGCCAAATAAGCATAGAAATCCTATTTAGATAATATCCCACTTGTAGGTCTGACAGTGTATTCATCTAGCCAACAATTTACTGAACAATGGTAACAGAAAAGAAAGCCATTTAAAAGAGAAGTTTCTACCATAAAATGGTATAATAATTTATACATTTTAGACAAATCATATCTACCAAGATTTTTAGAAATTATATCGACTTGAGTGTCTGTTAAAATAGAAAGCCTATTTCAACCTAAAGTAAAGAAGGTGGCCATTATTTAATGATGTATATCAAACTCTTTATGGAAGACTGATTTTTCAACTTTATGCTAGTGATATAAGGGCAAATCAGTAAACAGATTTGGTATATATATATATATATATATATATATATATATATATATATATATATATATATGTAATTTTTTTTTCTGGGAACTTACACCATACTAGTAATTGGTTTCCTTTGCTGACAGGCTGCAGAGTCTTTCATTTCCTTAGGCTTGGGCTGTGACTGAAAATTCTCGTGATGGTCTTTATAGATCTGTTACATATATTGCTACAGTGATTTCTCATAAAATATAAACACTAATGTATCAATAGTGCAAACTCAATTAATAGTAAAGTACAAATCCATATTCAAAAAAAGAGAGGTCTTCTGAGACCAAACAAAAATGAAAAAAAAATGTTTTTATGTATGGAGATTAGTGGGAAACATATAATTTGCTAAAAATTATTTTATAATAAAAATCTATTATTTAAGCAATGATGGTATAAATAGCATTGGTATTGTCAAAGTCTCTTGAAACAGTTGGATTTTGTTCTATTCTGTGGATATAGTCTTTGAAATGTTGTGTAGTTAGAATTATGCATTAAATCCTTTTAGTCTCATCCATTAATTTATACTAGTGCTATAAGTTCACTGAGTTTTGGCTAAATGTCTTCATTTTTGACTGAATGCCTCAACATTTCTTTACTAAAAATGATAGATTTAAGAATATAATAAAGCTAAAAATTTATTTATGAAGAATTAAATAGTAGCAATCATTAAAAAGTAAATGTAGGAAAGAACCCCCCAAAATGTGATAAAATGAAGCCACAAGATAAAGCTGTTCTTTGATACCCTTGCAAAAACTAGCTTTATTACTTTTATGGGTTTAATATATACAAAGATTTAAAATACTTAAAGTACTAGACATATGATTTTCTAAAAAAAATAATATGGCTATTAGATACTGAAAATACTATCAAAAAGAATATATATTATAATAATTATTTTCTAGTATGATTTGTTAGTAAATGGAAATGATAAAATGCTTCTGTAATATTACTATCTGGGCCATATTTGCTCCCACACATAGTTAATTCTTAAAGCTGGAACAATCATTACATTTTGATGTTCATCTGTTTTATTGAACTACCAGAGGGAGATTTATGGGAATGCTATCATGTCAGGGTCACAAGATTAAGTGAACAGTGATGACAGTAAACAAGCCATTTTTCTATATTCCAAACGGCTTAACTCAGTTACTTAAAATGCCATAAACATAAATAGTCTTCTCTCTCTACAAAGTATCAATTGACAGATGACTTCAAAATATAGCACTCTAGGGCAATGGCACTTTTCAACTAAACAAGCATCCCTTATTGTTGGTGGGAAAAAAAAAACCCAACACACAACACACTACCTCTGAAGACAAAAAACAAAACAAAACAAAAAAAACTTCACAATCTAATGCATAGAATTGTAGCATGCGTATAATACCAAGCAATATAAATAAACTAGTTTACCCATTTTACTTGTGAAAATAAAAGACATGAGCTATATTTACAAAAATGATCTCTGTATAAAAATACTGTTCAAATTCCTAACCTTTTTAGCATATCTTTTTTATGACTTTAAAATATAAATGAGCTGGACATTATATGGGGGAATACAGTGACATTTAATTAAAATATTTAATCCATAAGACAAACTTATAAAAAGCAATATTATCAAGAGAGTCCAAAGACTTCTTTCAACATATTAACAATGTGCTATCTTAAATTATTCCCACAAATATGCCATCTGCCAAAACAGAAGATGTTACTACTTAAAAATATTTTCTACAGTTTAGTAAATGGACATTTTAACTAGCAGTCAAATAAAGGTCTGAAGGAGAGTACTAATTTCACTTTAATTTCAGGCACATTGCAAATGGTCAAACATTTTAAACTTTGTGCTCTTTATAATTTAAGGAGAGGCGACATTATAGTGAAGATCAAGAACACTAATTTCTATTTTAAAATGAGTAATTTTTCTTTGACTGAAAAGCATTCTAATACCTAAGAAACTTTCTAAAATAATCACCCTAATTTTATTTATTTTTATCATTATTTTGTTGTTATCTTAGGGCTTCTGAATTCCAGGCCAACATTCTCAGATGGAAAGAGAGAGACAGACACTACAGCATCGAAGCTTACCCCTGTGCAGTGGGTGGAGGAGCCTGGCTTGAAACTAGATCATGTGAATCACTAAGCAGGTCCACTCTCAAGTGAGCTACATAGCAGACCCCCATCCCAATTAATCCTTTCCACTTTTTACTGTAACCTATGTGATCTGAATTTAGATACGTATCTAGGAAAACAATCTGACAGCTTCTTAAGTTTCTTTCACAGTAGTTTCCCCTCCTCCTATGTTTTGATCTGCATTTTATAATGTCTTAACTGGATCTGGCAATACCATCACAATCTTCTCCCTCTTTGAAATCTGTCAGCTTCCCAGAGTATTCTTTTTATTTACTGAAGATTTAGGAGGCAATCTTCCTTTCCATCCTCAATACTGGAATTATCTTACATGCCACATGTAAAATTTCATCCTTTCCATTTCTTAATCTTTTAGTTACCAGGATCTTCAACTTAACTCCATGTTACTTTCATGACCACATTAGTGACTAGTTTTATACTGATTTAAATATATTACGAACTCTCACTCAATTCTCCTACTCTTGTTTTCTCAATTTTATTATTTCCTGTCTACTGATCCTTTTCTTTCTTTACTTTCCTTATATAATCACCTTGGACAAAAAGCATAAACTACCACCTCTACTACTTTCTTGTGTATTACTATTCTTGTTTCTTTCTAGAAGACCTATATCATTATTTTCAGCCTTGAAGAAGAGGATATATATCTTAAATGTATTGTAGACAGGACCTATTTTTTAAATACTTTATTTATTTATTAATGGATACAGACAGAGAGAAATTGAGAGTAGGGAGAGGGAGAGAGGGAGAGTGACAGAGAGACACCAGCATACCTCCTTCACCACTCATGAAGCCTTCCCCATGCAGGTGGGGACCAGGGGGTTGAACCTGGGTTCTTGTGCACTATACTGTGTGCACTTAACCAGGTGTGCCACCACCTGGCCCTGCAGACAGGACCTATTGAGGGGAGAGTTTATAATGCAAATTCAGTAGTCATCTTTCTACTTATACTGTGTCCTTAGTCCCAAATATGGTATCACTATTCAGTGACAAACGACAGTAACTTGGGCAACATCCTTGATTACCCCATATCCATTCAGTCACAGGTCTGAATAATCTCCAATTGATGTACACTTGCTTAGCATACACATCACAATGTGCAAGGACCTACATTCAAGTCCCAGGGGAAGCTTCAGAGGCAGTGAAACAGTGCTGCAGGTGTCTCTTTTTCCCTCCTCCTTCTTTCTACCTCTATGTAAAAGAAAATAAATAAAATACAAAAAAACATTTATTTGATTATTTGAGAGGATCAGAGCATCATTTGGCAAATACAATGCCAAGGATCAATGTTGGAATCTCATGCTTGCAAACTCAGCACTTTTATCCACTGCATCACCTCTATGACCACTTTTATATATTTCTGAAAGGCTTATTTATACCAACAAATACAATATACATTTAAAATAGGAATGAAAAGGTATACTTCATTAAAAGTAAACATTGCTGCTCTAATGAAAGACAGAGTAAAGGGAACAAAAAGAAAACAAAGACTAGGATGACATATCTGCCAAAGATACATCTGATAGAGCAATTTATCTAAAATACTCCTAAAATTTAACAAGAAAACAGACAAGTGGATTAAAAGATAGGTTGAATTCTTTCACACATAGGGTACCAAAAAGATATGCAAATGAGCATAGAAAAAGATACCCCATATTATATATTACTAGAGAAATGTAAATTAAAACAATGGCTTACTGCTATACACCTTAATCACAATCTGGATTGCTGACACCACCAATATTAGTAAAGAATGCTCATTCCTTACTGGTGGCAATACAAAATGGGACAACCACCTTAAAAAAACAAACAAACAGGTTAAGAGACAGAAAGTTACTAAGCAAACTCAAAACATAATTTTATCAAAGAAGCCAGCATCTGTGCTACTTTCCATTTATCAAAGGAATGGAAACCTTATGTTCACACAAAACCTACATATGGATATGTATAGCAGCTTTATTTATAACAAAACTTGGAAACAATCAAGATATCTTTCAGTAAGTAAATTGATAACCTATAGTAATTCAAACAATGGTATGCTATTCAGTACTAAAAAGAAATGAGCTATCACTCCATGAAACGACATGAAAAAACCTTAATTGCAGATACTAAAAGAAACCAACATGAAATAACTGCATACTACGAAATCTCAAATGTATGATATTCTAAAAGAAGTAAAACTATGCCAACAGTGAAGAAAGATCAGTGTTTTCTAGATGGAGAAGGGCTGAATAGGAAGAGCTCAGAGGACTTCTAGACAGTGAAAATATACTAAGTAATGCTATAAGGATGAGTATTATGTCATTATACATTTGTGCAAACTCAGAGAATTTGACAGCAGTAAATCCTAAGATAAACCATGTACTTTAAGATCCACCAAACTGAAATCACTGCATACACTTACAGAACAACAGAGGTGCACAGTTAGTGCAATGGGGACACATAATGTTTAAATAAATTTAATTTTTATTCATCAGATATGAATAGCCAGATGTAACTAGTAGTTAGAAACTTATATAGTACTGCATTGGAGGTTTCTAAGCAAAGAAAAATTCTACATTTTCAGAAGAAAACAATGCTGTTTCTTCAATAATGAGTGAAAATTCTACAGGAATCATCCTGGATGTTGTTCTGAGAATGAAATTGAGCATGACAAGGGTAGAAGTGGGAAGGCTTCTGGAAATGCTGTTATAGACTCAAGTGAAAAATGATATTTTGGATGAGGAAAAGCAGAACGTAATAGGGGAGAGGAGAACTCAAATAATGGCAAATTTTGTTTACTTAAATATATTTATTTCTTTATCATTGGATAGAGACAGAGAAAAATTGAGAGATGAGTGGGAGATAGAAAGAGAAAGACAACCAAGCCTGATAACCCTGGAGGCAAAAAAAAAAAAAAAAGAAAAGAAAAGGAAAGACAGATACCTGCAGCCCTGCTTCACCACTCATGAAGCTTTCCCCCTTCAGGTGGGGACCAGGGGCTTGAAGCTGTGTCCTTGTGGACTGTAATGTGAGCGCTTAACCAGGTGTACCACACCTGACCCCTACTGATAAATTTTGTACAGAGTTAAAGAGATGGGTTGAAGATTCAGTGTGGTGTGAATAAAAACCGAGAGAAACATGAATGACTCCAGCAATTATAAGAATTGATGGTGGGTGGATAGAAAGGTGCCTGCCTTGTACTGTGCTTGACCCAGGTGTAAGACCAACCCTCACAGCATTGGGGGGGGGGGGTTAGGTGCTATATTCTCTCCTTCTTTCTCCTCTTTGTCACTGTCTCTCTTTCTTTCTGAAAAACTTGGCCCAGAGAAGTGACACACCAGTGATAACAACAACAAATAGTAGAGCTGCCCACGGTATAGTGAAGATGATGGCAGGACTGGGTGGTGGTGCATCTGGCTGAGTGCACATGTTACAATGTGCAAGGATCTGGGTTTAAGCCTCTGAAAGTGTCACAAGTGGTGAAGCAGTGCTGCAGGTATCTCTCTGTCTTCCTCTTTATCTCCCCATTCCCCTTGATGTTTGGCTATCTCTATCAAATAAGCAAAGATAAAAAACAGTTATATATATTAAAGATGACGTTGGAAAGAACTGTTTGGGAGAAAATTCTCAGGTACTAGTTTTCCTCATCTTATGTAAAAAATGACTACTAGGTAGCTAAATGTAAGATACCAAATAGGTTGTTGGCTATAAAGGTCTGGACATAAGATAGAAGTTTCGACTATAGATAATAAATTTTAAGTTCTGGCTATAATAGTAGTATTTTTTTCAAGATAGAGATGGAGAGGCAGAGGGAGAGAGTGAAAAAGATCACTCAGCAAAGCTTCCTTCAATGTGGTGAAGGCCAGGATAGAACCTGGGTGATGTACATGGTCTTGCAAAATAGCTCACTTGGATAGTAGACTGGCATGTTACTTATTTTAAAGACATGAGAAAACATAAAATCATCGAAGATTAAAAAGACAAAAGAAGCCTAACTAATTTAATCAGAATTAGAAAAGATTATGAAGAACAGAATGACCTTTTAGTGACTTAAGAGTTTAGAACTCAGGAAAGGATGACAATAGAATTATGTTTTTCAATTAGTATTGCGAATTAATGTGTAGAAAAGACCAGATGAAGCCCATTCTTTTGAGGATCCTGCTGCCAGTCTTTTTGTCAATACTCTAAGACATTGTAAAGGATGAACTGAGCAGAAGATACATCTGATACATTACCATAAGACTAGTGCTATGTGTGTTGCTTTCTGTAATGTTTTAGTTAGGTGTTGAAATAGCTAGAAGTAAACCATAAACAATTTTGTGCATTTAAGGCAATATTATGAGTCACACCACATAATCTGTTGGCAGTATGACATTATATTCCTATTTACAATTATGTAGATAAAACCAAATCTGATGATACTGTAAAAGAAGCTAAGTCTGTAGCCTTGCTAAATGCTCATACTATTGTGTGTGTGATAATTACAATTATGTTTCTGTTTTTACAAGGGCTTTACCACTCTGGTCTGATGTTTTCAGATAGAAAGAGGAAAAAAGAGAAAGTCCACAGCAGCTAAACTTCTCACACAGCTGTGTACGCCAGGCTCAAACAAAGGTCATGCATAGAAAAATCAGAATCTTCCCAAGTAAGCTACTTACTTCATTGGTCGATGATAATTATTTGTTTAATATTTATTTATTTATTTATTCCCTTTTGTTGTCCTTGTTGTAGTTATTATTATTGTTGTTATTGATGTCACTGTTGTTGGTAAGACAGAGAGAAATGGAGAGAGGAGGGGAAGACAGAGAGGGGGAGAGAAAGATAGACACCTGCAGACCTGCTTCACCACCTGTGAAGCGACTCCCATACAGGTGGGGAGCCAGGGGTTCAAACAGGGATCCTTATGCTGGTCCTTGCACTTTGCACCACCTGCGTTTAACCCGCTGCACTACTGCCCAACTCCCGATAATTTTTTTTTTAAGTTCCATCAGACTTACCACTGGGGTTCAGTGCCTGCACCACAAATCACTGCTCCTGGCATCCCCCCCCCCTTTAACTACTTGTTTTTTTGATAGAAATAAAGAGAAATTGAGCATGAAGAAGGAATAGAAAGGGAGAAAGCTAGAGACTCCTGCAGACCTGCTTCACTGCTCATGAAGTTTCCAAACTGCAGGTGGGACCATGGGGCTTGAACTTGTGTCCTAGTGCACTGGTAACATGTGTACTCTACCTGGTTAAGCCCAATATATATTTTTTTCATTTTCACTTTCTTACAGATTAGTGATTTATAGTATGGTTGTTGACATACAGGCACATCAATTTTCATTCCCTGAGTCTTTCTTTTGGCATAGTACACCTTAACCCAATCCAAGGTTCACTTTATGTTTTCCTTTTTTTGAATGTAAATACTTTATTAGTAATTTAATATTGATTTACAAATTATGATATAACTGTATAATTCCATATAAGGTTTAATTTTAAAGCATAAATTTGGCTACATTATAGTGCTCAGTTATTTAGTTAAACAATGGCTTGAATGTTACTGTGGACACATTTTGTATATGGTTAATATTTGTGATCAACTGTCTTTAATAAACGACATTACTCTAAAAATGTGAGAGGGCCTCATTCAGTTAACTGAAGATCCTACAAGACAGGTTTCCTAGAGAAGGAATTCTGCCAAAAGATTGAAACAGCTTTGCTGCCTTAAGTTTCTAGTCTGAAATGAGGATTTCAGACCTGTCAGCCTGGATTTCATGTAGGTCAATTATTTAAAGTAAATCAGTATCTCTGTCTGACACACAGCCTATCAATTCTGTTCCTTTCTCTGTGGAGCCCAGGCTGACACTGCCTCTACTTGTCCAAGCTGTTATACTATGAAAGTTTTACTTAACTTCTGATGACTTTCATTTCTTTATTGTAAAATGGGGAAAATTCCAGTACCAACTGTCACAGAACTGGAGAGAAGGGTAAGTGAAATAATCTATATAAACTTTTCAATGTTGCACTATAAGTATTAAATAATTCTTAGATGTTATGACTATTTTTAATGGTATTACTATATACTAATACTTTAAGATGAAAAGATAAAGTTTTTCAAATATATCTTACACCTGAAATCCCAGAATAATTGGTTAAATTCTATTACATGTTCCAGAATGTTTAGTAGTATCCTCTCTAAACTTAACTAATCTCTAAATGGCACCAGAGACTTATTAAAAGCATTAATGGGTTCAACTTAAATATAGATAGTAAAATGAGTGATATTATCAATCAAAGTAAAGCAACCTGCTATGGCTTTTTCTATAAAATTTAGCAATGTAGAGGAGAAATAAAAACAAAAGAAGCACATTTGTAATATATAAATAATAAATTTTTGCTTTGCTTTTATCATATCATAAATATTCTAATTTGTGGTAGGAAACATTTCTTAAGTAAAAGAAGAATTAAAATGGATACAGGAAATAGTTCACCCAATAGGGAACATGCTTTACTGTGCACAAAGCTCTAAGTTTGAGCCCTAGCAACATGTGGGAATATCATGAAATTTGGGATGGTGGGAACAGTACTGTGGTGGCTCTCCTTCTCTCTATGTCTTTCTGTCTGGCTCTCCCTGTCTGAAACAAGAGAAAAAGCTTGGCCCAGGTCAAAGTAGTACAAGTGTGCATGTGTGAGGCCTCAGCGTTATATCCCACCCACCACTTGTCCAATCACCTGCAATATATATTCCTTGACCACTGGAAACACTATTATCTGAATATGCAAAATTATGAATTATATGAATGGTTTACGTAGGAAGTACTGACTCTAAATATTAAAAACTGCTAATCAGTTCATGTCATTCTTACTTTTCTTCTAAACTGCTGTTGAAGAAGCATTACTAAAAACTTTAAGAGAAAAAAAAAATCTAAGTGTTGTTTATTTAGGAAATGGTAATATAAATCTGGAGTTACTTCACTGGTACAATTTCACATATCCCTTAAAAATGTGTGGCACACCATGCGCCTCCACCGAAGCTTGTCTTCCACCAAGTGGCATTACGTCCCCCACTTTTTTTTAGCTACTGTCCCCTCTCCCCTTTTGTAACCTTAGGTCTGTGGACATAGAATAAGTATGTGAATGATATATAGGATTTGTCTTTCTCCTTCTGGTTTATTTCACTCAGCACGATACATTCCAAGTCCATGCATGTAGTAGCAAAAGGTCAAGCAATTTGTTACACTTTCAGATTTTCCTTTTTTCTTTTTCTTTCCTCTTCATTCAGTAGAATAGAGAGAAATTGAGAGGAGAGGGGAAGATAAAATGGAGAGAAAAAGAGAGACATCTGCAGACCTGCTTCACTGCTCATGAAGCATCCCCACTACAGGTGGGGAGCAAGGGCTGGAACCCAGGTCCTTGTGTCAATCCTTGCACACAGGGCTACATACTTCCAACCAGGTGTGCCACCACTTGTAGATTATCTACATCATTGACTTATCACAATTATATCAACTATAAGTTACTGTATACTTCTAATGAATTATAACTCACCTATGTGAAACTGCTCCCCAGGCACCATGCTTATTTGTGAGGATATTAAGGATCTTCTGTTTCAGTTGATTTGCTGTTACATGATCTCGATGTTTAGCAGCACTAATAAGATGATCACACATCTTCTCTTCCTCTCTTCTATCAGCAGCATATTGGGCACACTGTGACTACAAATAAATAATTAATTAAAAAAGAATGCAAAAAATGTATAATGATAAACTTCCAGCATATAGCAGTGAGGAAATACAGCTAACCTTAAGTTAAAGGGTAATACTTATCAATTTTTTTTATCAACTCTGACTATATAAGCATTTTAGAGTTTCTACTAGAGAATACACATAGCCACCTGTCAGAGGTAAAAATAGATTTTAAGTGTTTATACATAGGACAAATGTAGAGTAATATGGATTAAATTGGATAAAGTAGTAACTTTATTTCTTTCCAATTCAAAATTCTGATTTTAATATATTACAAAGACATTTTAGAAATACAGTCAACTTATTCTAGCCAATGTAGTATGTGTCTTCCTTAAAAAAAGAATTATATTCTTGGCAACTGAAAAATTGCATTTAATTTAGCTTCATATGTCATAAATGGCAATATAGTATAGACAGAAAAGCAATGGTTCACAATAAATAAAATCACTGAATTTTATTCCACAATTTAGGTAAATTCTGTTTTTAATAGTACTAATTTTTATATTTATAAAATGTGTTACTGGAATAAGGTTTTTCTCTACAAGAGCTCCCAACTTTAGAATGCAAGGTATTCAAATATCTTGTGGTAACTTAACACTTTAAGCTTAGCTTCCATATTTCCTAATAGTCAGCTGTCCTGTGTGCTATCAGCATTCACTCTCACTGGTATTAGCAAAGTAGCTAATCAATTTCTTCGTGTATCTAAAAGATTCAATACAAACACAAATACAGCTCTTAAATAATGAGGATGATAGTATAACAATTCTTGTATTGAACGGACTGACTCTGTATAGTTTGTATAAGATGAATTACAAACTAAGCAACATGACTAGGAAAGTCTTAGACATTCATCACTACTATGTAAAAATCTATTTCATGGGAAGTATTTGAACTTTTCCTATCTACTTAGCTACAGACTACTCGTAAAATTCATGTCTTTCAGATAAATAACCCTACAGTAATCTAAGAAGGATTAATTTATTCTACAATTTATCTTTTTGTACAGGGAATCACCAATTAGTACAATGATCTGTCTCCATAATGAGGTTAATATTTCATTAGCTCATTGGAGAGTTAAATTAAATTTTCATTTTTCTTCCTTAACAATTATATTGGTTAAAAAAACTTAACTGTGAAGTGCCTGTCTCAAATTATATTTCTTATTGGTCAGAGATTTATATGGGAGATAAAGAGATTCCTCAAAAATTCTAGTTAAATGTCATAAAATCTTTCATAATTTAAAAGTGATACATGTTTGGTCATCTACAGACACCTGCACCTACATTAGTGCATTTGCTAATATTATTCTAACTTACAAAGTGCAAATGTAACAACAAGGGATAAAGAAATGCAAGCTCATTAAATAACATTAACACTCACAGAGTTAGATTTGCATTAGTATTTCATTTTATATATAGCAATCCATAAACCACTGAGCCTTCTTGTCTCCTTCATAGCTTCTTATCACCCTTAGCCATGAATCCTCAAGAGGGGAACATCTCATCCTTGGGTGAAAATTGGTGTTGGCCGTGTGTAAAAGATCTTACTCCTTTTATGTAGAAAGCACCAACGCATATACAACAAGCTAACAATACGTATCATATCGATGGTATTAATATTTCAGTAGGTGGGGGTTAGGATAAAAATTGCCTAAAGAAAGTCTTTAGGGTGGCAGTAAAGAAAAAAAAGTTAAGAAACACTTCTTAGTTTAATATCACCGTGGTTAAATATGAATTAAAAGTTCAAAACTAAAAACTGTTTCTTGGAAATCTATTTTAAATGTCTTTCACATGACAGATACTGATCTTCTTATATCCCATAAAATATCTTTATTTTTTTATTAGAAATATGATTGACTCAAAATTGATCCTGCAGTATTCTTAATTAATACTCTTAATCTTATTTACTAATAAGTTAGAATTAATTGAAATAGCTTATTTTCAGAGTTCCAGCATCTCAAACCTAAGCATATACTTCAAAGAACTAAGTCAATTTATACTTGCTATCAGATTAAAGTTAAGACCGCTGAAAAAAATCCAGTGCTAATTAATGTTAAAACAATATGAAACTTCATGCTGACAGTTAGTTGTCAGCATGTTTCATCAAAATTTAAAGTATTTAACACTTTTTTTTCCTCAAGAGAAAAGGCTGTAACAATTCCCTATGGCAAATGTGCACTGTCCTGTCTAGTCCATAAAGCAGAGGTTATGAGCACTAAAATAGCAGTGGCTTTTTCTGTCTCCTGCTTTCCAGCTAGCGAGGTCAGAGATCACTAGATCTAGGACATCAACTTGCATGACTAAGAGAGCTGGCTTACTGAGATAAAAAAAAAAAAAAAAAAAAAAAAACCTCATCAAAACAGAAACCATGGTGGGCACACATTTTTTTTAGCTGAGCCACACATATTCTTATGTAGCATCAGGAAAATAAATGATTGAGTCAGTTACCATTTTGAAAGGCACTGACAGTATAAAACAGAAATGATAATTATTATTCATTCAAGATTTTAAAACTATATTTCACACATATCTACATAGATAACACATCACTGTCAATAATACATCAGCTATAAAGACAAACTAATCTTTGATTACTTAAAAATATAAATGTTAATAATTAATAAATCATTGAATTGTCAGTAAAACTAAAATCTCCCTCCCTTTTTTTGGGGGGGGCCTCTAGGCTGAGTGGCTAGAGTTGGGTGCCAACACTCCAAATCCACCACTCCTGGAAGCCATCCTCCCACCCCTGCTCCATTTTGTTCAGTAGGACAGAGAGAAATTGAGAGGGGAAAGGAGACAGAGATAGAGATAGAGACAGTGAGAGAGATAGACAGACACATGCAGACCTGCTTCCCCCCTTGTGAAGTGTCCCTGCTGAGATGAGGAGCAGGGGATTGAACCTGGATCCTTACGCAGGTCCTTAAGCATAGTACTATGTAACTTAATTGACCTAGACCTTAGAATTCTTCTTGTAAATACCTGTTGTACCTATACTTAGTATTAATAGTCTGTAATCTCTGCTAGTTTAAAAATTAACTAAAGTAGATTCCAATATCAAAGAGAACAAAGGCAGTAATACTCAAATTTGATTGCATCAAATGAAAAAGTGCACAATGAAAGAAATTATAATTAAAACAAACAAACAAACAAAAATACTAAGTGGGAAAACTATTTGCATAGCATATATCTGAAAAGAGGTTAATACCCAAGATATTAATATATCAAAGATAACCAGTCAAAAAATGGGCAGGGTCTGTGTGATGACACACATGGCTGAATGTACATCTTACAAAGTGGAATGACTTGGGTTCAAGTCTCTTGTCTCCACCACTGGGGGGAAGCTTCACAGATGATGAAGCTGTAGGTGTCTTTCTCCCTCTCTTCCTTTCTATTTTCCCCTTCCTCTCAATTTCTCTCTGACTCTATTCAATAAATAAATAAAAATTTAAAAAGGACATGGGAAAATGCTCATCAGCTCTTATTGTCAGGGAAATGTAAAAATAAAAGCCACAATTAGATATCACTTTCTACCTATGGGAATGACATATATAAAAAAGACCTGAAACATACATATCTCATTTATATATCCTATGATCCTACAATTCCACTCCAAGGTATCAATGCAAAGAATACAAAAGCACTCATTTGAAAACATAAATGCACTCCTAAGTTCAATGAAGTACATTTTATAATGGTCAAGATATGGAAAAAACCTAGGTACCCAACTGTGAATGAATGAATGAATGAATGAATGAATGAATGAATGCATAAAGAAGATATGGTACATATACACAATAAAATACTACTCAGTACTAGTCACTTGTGACAGAATAGATGAACCAGATGGGATAACACAAAGTGAATAAGTCCTAAGAAGAGAAATAGCTGTCTGTTTCACTCACATATCAGTAATGAAAAAAAAATTAAGTACGGAATAGGCAAAATCACAAAAAGAACATACTTTGGAGTCTGTGAAATGGAGTATACTAGAGTAGAAGTGGGAGCAGAGAGGCTAAGTAGGGTACAATGAACTGTGGTGCAGCATTATGGGCACTTTAGTGGTGGGTGTTGTGTTATATATTTGATGAGTTTTGATCAATAATCCTGCGAAAGTGCAATATATCAGTATACTGTAAATACACTAGAGTAATTGAATCATACAGTGTTATTGACCTCTAAGAGTAAATTAGTATTATAACAAATTCAGTTTCTTTAGTAAGAAGGCAGAAGAACTTGCTTCATCCTGTAAGTATAGTGAAAATAAACTAGTGCCTGACATTTACAAAAGCTTTTAGAAACATGAACTAGCCTTCAGTGATATTACCTTCTTTAACAAAAACCCTCCTTATATAAGATGATGACAGTTTAAAGTTGATTTATGACAGAAAAGCAGAATTTAATCTGCTCCTCAAACCTTACCTCAAACTCTGCATGTTTATGTACATCCTCAGCTCTCTGTCTGTTCAAAATAAACTCAGCTTCATTTGCAACACGAACTATGTGATCCTTCATAGCATGGCATAGTAATCTAAAAAGAAAAAGACCTTTGAAATTAGTATTCTTAGTAACTTAGGTTAATGCACAAATTGTTGATAACTAAAAACTAACTTCAATTAGTTATAATTACTCATACATTTTTGATCAAGCAGCAATATAAGATCAACACAGTTTAGTTCACTGGCATTCGAAATACAGGAATATCACAAAACTGCTAGAGCACTGCTTCTTTTTATACAGTGTATCTTGCATAAAAGTAATTCAGTTAATTCAAATTACTTAATGCAATATATATCAAGAATAAGAATTTTGATGGCTTTAAAACTGTGAAAACAATAAAACTACCATCTTGGAATGAAATTTTTCACACAAAACTAGATGACCATGTATTTAGAGATCTATATGCTATATTTATTGTTTGAATCCAGGAGGTCAAAATAAATACTACTTAATTCTTACTAAAGTGCTAGGAGGTCCATAACATTTTTCACTTTTAAAATTAAGAACTCAAGACTAAAAAAATTACCTTTCCCAGCTCATAATTTTTATGACTCTAATAATTTTACATTTTATTATCACAGTTGTAGTAAACATCAGTACTTTTAAAAATAAACTATTTTATTTTATTATTATTTTTTAAAGAATTTATTTATTCATGAGAAAGATAGGAGGAGATAAAGATAGGAGGAGAGAAAAAATCAGACATCACTCTAGTACATGTGCTGCCAAGGATTGAACTTGGGACCCCATAGTTGAGAATCCAATGCTTTATCCACTGTGCTACCTCCCAGACCACAACAATAGTACTTTTAAAGCAAAATATGTGTTTTACCATATTCTAACATAAATTTTTCATTTTATCTATTGAAAATAATAGCTAGGCCTTTTCATGTCTTTTTTGTTTGCTTTTTGGTATTGCTTGGGCTTCATAGCTCCAAGTTGACTTTCTCAGGTTGAGAGAGAGACAGGAACAGAAAGGCAAACTACGAGAGGGGAAAGAAGTCATAGCACCAAGGAATCTTCAGTGTGGTTTGGGCTGGGCTGAAACCTGGGTGGAGCACATCACAACAGGTTCAGGTGAGTTATCTTCCTGTTCAGGTGAGTTAACCTTCCTGGCCCTCACATCTTCAATCAATATTTTACTTTGTAAGAAGCAATTACTATGTTAATAAAACAATTCCTTTAAATTAATGCTAACTCATACTAAGTTTTTCCTACAGTGCAAACTTAAGAAAAAGTTTCACTTCCTTCACCTGTGTTGTTTTAAAATTCAGATCTAATGCTCATTATCATTCATTGTTCAGTTTTTCTCTCTAAAGATTTCAAACAAGAATGCTATTTTAAAGACTGCTACTGGTTATTTTCACTCATTATCAAAGAAAATCACTGTTTTCTTTCTAAACTTATCATAAATTCATGTCAGAATGAGAATTGTGATTTAAATAATTTTAAATTGCGTATTTATTAAGTGCCAACTCAAATACCTTCTTTATTCTTCATTATATTTGACTTGTGTCAAGCCTATTTTCTTGATACACAGAGAGAGAGAGAGGGAGAGACAGACACACAGACACACAGACATACAAATAATAAAAAGGTATGGGCAAGGCAGTGGCACACCTGCCTTCTAAAGCACACATGCTACATGTTACAATGTACATGGAACTGAGTTCAAACTTCTACTCCCCATCTGCAAGAGGGAAGCTTCATGGGAAGTGAAGAAGGTCTGCAAGTGGCTATCTTTCTCTCTCCATCTCTATCTCCTCCTTCCCTATCAATTTCTGTTTCTATCCAATAAATAAATTAATTAATTAAAAATAAACATATGAAAGGTTATATGATCTATTATTCTTAAATTATTAAACAATTTTTAAATGGGACATATTTTTTGAAGTGATTCTGACTCAACCACATTTACTTCTTGTTCCTACTGCATTGTGGATGAAAGGTATAGCAGTACTAAGATTTACTAACGTTTTGCCTAATTATTTGTAGGAATTGTGTGGTATCTCCCACAAAAACTGACAAGCAAATGGTTTATTTATAAGCAGTAACATACAATCTAAGTAACACTGAGTTCAAGAGTTTTTGAGAGCTATCTCCCCTAAATCTGCATCTGATCTGACAGATTCCATCACTCCATGATGACATAATGGATTAAATCAGGACACTGTCACTAGGGGAAATTCCTGGCAACATTTGCGAGGCACCTGCAGCATATGCAGGTTTACTTGGGAGCATACACCAATAATCTCTCCTATCACTTGAGAGAGACAGGCACACTCCTAGGGAAACACTGACTAGTTTCCAGCACAAAACTCAACAGTAATACTTTAAAGAAACCTAAGTCAGTGAAATCAACAGAGAACCAAATTCTTGAGGAAAAAAAAAGCTCAAACTCTATGAGTAATGTTTAAGGGCAAACACTAATATACTAATCTTAATATTAATCCCAACAATAATTGAGGGAGACAGAACTTTGTTGGTGAGGGAGGTGAGCTGAGATGCATTTTGGAGAGATGCAGAAACATACTGCTGTGACCATAGCCAACTTGTAAAATGCTTCCTCAAATAAAGTTAGTGTAATATTTAGTATTTTTAAATAATTATATTTAAATATTAAATGAGCATTTTAGTGTATAATTTTAGTTTTTTGCAACTTATAACTTTTTCGAATTTTTTTTTTCTTAGTGGTTGATCTTTGCATTACAATTAATTAATTTCCAAGATTTCAGTTTGGGTTAACCCTCGCCATTTTTGAGAGGTAACAAACTGTGCTTCTGTGTATCTCCATTCTTTCTTACCCCTGCATGATTTTATTGTCACAGATTGTAGGTTTTTCTATCTTGTGCCTAAAAATTTAAATTTGTAATACCTTGTGTTGAAGTTTTCTTTTTAAGTCACAGAGGGAGGGAATTTAGACAAAAAGTAGATGAGAAGTGATGTTCTTTAGCCCTACAGTTATTTTTATTGGCCTTTTGTTATTTATTTATTTACTTATTTATATATTTATGTATTCATTTATTTATTTGCCACCAGGATTACTGCTGGGGCTTGGTGCAAGCAGTATGTATCCATGGCTCCTGGCGGCCATTTTTTCCCTTTTTTCTATTTTATTTTTATTTGACAGGACAGAGAGAAATTGAAAGGGGAGGAGAGATAGGGTGAGAGAAAGATAGACACCTGTAGATCTGCTTTACTGCTCGTGAAGCATCCTTCCTGCAGGTGTGGGGTGCCCTCAAGCCAGGATCATTGTGCTTGGTGATATGTGCAGTTAACCAAGTGCATCACTGTTCAGTCACCAGTCATTTACTTTTTTCATGGGGCTTCATATAAATATGCCATGCTTTTAACTTGAAGTTTTCTTTTCAGTATTTCTTCAAAACCATGTTTCTTGAAAATAAATTCCCCATAATTTATTTAATTTGGAATGTATTCATAGTTCCTATGCTTTAGTCAATATTTCCTTTTTATAAATAAAAAATTTTAAAAAATCTCTTGCATGTGATGAGTCATTTCTTTCTTGCAGCTACAACCTTCTTTCTTTACCTTCAACCTTTTAGGGATATATGAGAATGTGTCCTGGTATGTTCTATACTGGAAGTTCATTAAGCTTCCAAGATGAGCATGTAATTGTTTTTAATATTTGGGAAGATTTAAGCTATAATATCTTCAATCTTCTTTGTACTTATTTCTTCCCTCCCCTTTTTAGACACAAATACATGCATGCTGATATCAGGATGGTATGCCACAAGCTTGTAAGATGAATATCAATTTCCATATTTTTATTTTTCTGGTCTTCAAGTCCAGTGATTACTACTTTGCCAGTAAAGTACAGTATGAACTCAGTTATTAACAGCATCAATTAGAACTCTGAGTTTTTTATTTGGATCTTTTAATGACTTCTATACTTTTATTAATAGCCTTAATTTGGTGAGACATAAATTTTTAAAGACATGGTTAATCTAAACATTTATTTCCCTGTAATTTTTTTAAGAAATGTGAAGTGGAGAAATAAAGAAATGAAAGTATTAAAACAGTGCATAAATTTCAATGAATAGCTTTTTGTTTCTTTATATATAGACTCAGGAGTGTTTTGTGAAATACTACTTAATGGTCACCGTTCATAATATAGAGCCTAGGAGGAAAGACATTTCAAGTTCTATTCAGAAAATCAATTATATGTGCATATACAGATGTATTTTAAACACAATAAAAATAAAATTCTAATGAAATATGTGGTCACTAAGTTCTGAAATGTGTCTCCCATTACTTGAAATCTAGCCACCATTAAAATGGATTTATTTTTCTTTACTTTTAGAACAATATTGTTTTATTTATCATTAATCTCCAAATTTATATTTATAACTTATCTGTACTTTTTAAAATCAAGAAGGTCTTTGGATTATGGTCATCTGTAAAAATCAGTGTGTTTAAGTACTTGCTACTTGTATAAAGTAAATAGCAGAGTAGTAAGAAAAAGGTATAGGTTAGATTCTATATGCATGGGATCACAAAGGTGACTCAGCAGCAGAGCACCTGCCTCACATGCTCTGGGACTAACCCTCTGGACCACACAAGAACGGTGGGAGCAGTGAGGAGAATGCCAAAGCCTGTGGAAAGATACACTGTCGCTGCCTTCACCTTCTCTCTCTAGAAGTTGAAAAATGTTGGTCTGGGACAGAACTCAGTAATGTGTATCTCTGAGGCCCTGGGTTTGAACTCTGACATTACATTTTAAAATTATGGAGAAGGACTTTCTGCTTTCATGAGTTTCCATGCTTGCTTTCTTTTTTTAAAAAAGTAATTTTTAAAATTTTTATTTGTTTGGTTCATCTATTTATTTATTGGGTAGAGATCCATTATTCTTGATGCAAAAATTAAACTAGCATATTAACTCTAAGGATGGGACTCAAACTTGGGTCCTCAAGCATGGTACTATGTGAACTTAGACAGGTGCGCCACCAGCTGGCCCCCATCAAGATGTATTTGTTTAAGTAGTAAGCAGCATTTTTTTTTTTTTAATTTTTAATTTTTTTTTTTTTGCATTTTTTTTTTAAAAAGATTTTCTATGTGGGAGCATATAATCACTAAAAAATTATAATTGTGTAAGACATGTTTCTCTGTAAAATCTAAAAAAAAGGCAAGCTTTCTTTAAAGAGTAAAATTAAAATGTGGACTTTTGTGACTTAGATTAAATCCAATGTTAAAAAATAAAACATTCTGTTATTATATGATTGGTCATTATTTATGTCCTGTGTGCTTTCAAGAGGATGACAAAAGCTTATTTGAGGTAAATGACCAATTTATTTCAATGGCTCACTCAAATTCCAGAATTTAAAAGAGTCCTATTTGCTATACTCCAATTTATATTTTAATAATTTAAAATCCAATTATTATTGCCAAGATATTATAGGCAATTTTACATTCCATTAACTTTGCTTTGTTTTAATTATAAAGATCCTTTGTTAGATTCCTTTAAATGAACCAGTTTATAATTTCAGCCTGTCCTAGGGAGTACTTTAATTCAGCTGCACATTCATCAACTGTTTGTGTTCTGTTAATTGCAGACAACTACACAATTGCTTTCTCCAGCTATGATTGATGAATTATATTCACAAGCATAGCTGTTAAGTAGGATAAACATTTATAACAATTTACACTTAAAGATTTTTATCTTCATTCTCAGAAGGACAAATTAAAGGTTGATATTCTAAAAGAGAAAATGCCATGAAATAGTAGACAGTGTTAAGAAAAATGCTGTTACGTACATTTGCAATCTGTTCCTATTATATAGTTGATATCAATAAACAGAACTTCTCTTGGGACTGGGCAATGGAACACCCAGTAGAGTGCACACATTACCAGCATCAGGACCTGGGTTTAAGTTGCCAGTTCCTACCCAGAACAGGCAAACTTTCTGAGTAGTGGAATGGTATTGCAGGTCTCTCTCATTTTCTCTCTCTCCCTCTCTCTCTTTCATAAAAAATATAAATAAAATTTAAAAAATAGCTACCAGGAGCCAGAAGCAGTAGACTCTTTACTAAGGCACTGACTCCAGGCATCATAACCAACCCTCATTACAAAAACAAACAAACAAACAAACAAAAAAAATACCAAAGCAAACCAACAAACCAACAAATAGAACTTCTCAAATATGACACCCACTTCAAAAAATTAAAAAAAAACCCATTCTCAATATACAGCCCTAGGTGCTGCTTTGTAGAGGAAACAGAAAATACCATGAAAGTACTACCTTTTAATTCCCCACCAATATAATTTTCTGTAACTTTTCTGGGTGTTCCTTCCAGAGAAAGCCAATCTCTGTAACTCAGTCTCACACATCTAAGAGACTCACTTTTTCAACACAGGAGAGATGCTCCTCTTTTCTTCCCACAATACTGAATTCTTTCCACCAGCACTAGCAAGTTTCCATGTTCTTACTCCTGAAAATTACTCCTATGCTCTCCAAAAAAAAAGACCTTAAAATCATACCTATCTCCACCAACCTGTCACCCTTGCCCAGACATTTTTTTAGCTGTAATACTTGCTGTTTGTATTCAGCATCTGTTACTCAATTTTCACTCTAAACAATCTTGAAGATTCCCTAATACTCTTAATAAGATCACTGTTTTCTCAAAAGTTACTTCTTTCAATTACCTGCTTTCAAGCTAAACTTTTATTGCCCTTTGGCACACTTAACACATCAAAAAACTACTTCATTTAACATGTTGTTCTACTGAATTAATAATCTCTACTAGAGGAGGCACTGAGTCTACACTCAACAACTGGATAAAATCAACAGAGAGCTCCTATCAAGGAATCGTGCAGTTATGTCAATTCTTAGTTCAAATTTATTATTATTCATTCTTTCTCAAATATCTGTGATGATTCTTTTCATTCTTTGGATAAATGCTTTTGACTGTGAACTACGTGTTAGGATATATTTACAGAAACCAGGGGACACAAAAG
The DNA here is from genome assembly GCF_950295315.1 of Erinaceus europaeus. NCBI lineage: Eukaryota > Metazoa > Chordata > Mammalia > Eulipotyphla > Erinaceidae > Erinaceus > Erinaceus europaeus. Next base: position 113,367,080 of record NC_080166.1, read on the forward strand.
CAAGTAAGTTTGAGTCAGATATAAGTTCATAAGTTGCATGTAAATGGTCAAACTAGAGGGAAACAAATAACTTGGAATAGTGTTATTAAGAATTAAGACAGAGTTGGGAGTCTGGCTGTAGTGCAGTGGGTTAAGCGCAGGTGGCGCAAAGCACAAGGACCGGCATAAGGATCCCGGTTCGAACCCCGGCTCCCCACCTGCAGGGGAGTTGCTTCACAGGCGGTGAAGCAGGTCTGCGGGTGTCTGTTTTTCTCTCCTACTCTCTGTCTTCCCCTCCTCTCTCCATTTCTCTCTGTCCTACCCAACAACAACAACAATAATAACTACAATAATAAAACAACAAGGGCAACAAAAGGGAATAAATAAATTAAATAAATATAAAAAAATAAAAAAAAAAGAATTGAGACAGAGTTATGTGCCTGAGGCATGACACTTCAGTAAGATAGTAAGGGGAGCACTCTAAGAAGGTGAAATTTAATTGATTCCTGAGTGATGGCAAGTTGTCAAGCATATTAAGATGTGGGAAAAGAGGGCTTCTGTCAGAAATAGCATGTTCCACCTGAGATCATCCTTCTCTGTTCAGCTTATCTGACTTAGCATGATTTCTTCAAGTTCCAAGAGATGGCTTCAGTGCTTTTAATAGCTGCATAGTATTCATATACTATATATATATATATAAAATAACTTTCTAAGTCTCTCATCTGCCAATGAGCAACTAGGTTGCTTCCAAATTTGGGCAATTAAACATTGTGTTGCTATGGACATAGGTAGCTGTACATAGGTCTCTTTTGATAGAGATCTTTGCTTCCTTTGGACAGATCTCCCAATCTGTAAGTTGCCTTTATGTTCTTTCAACAGTGTTCCTCCTAAAAAAGGGTTATTTTTTTTGTTATCTTCATTATTGGATAGAGACAGCCAGAAACTGACAGGGTAGGAGAGACAGAGAGTGAGAGAGAAAGAGACATACCTGTAGCACTGCTTCACCACTTGCAAAGCTTTACCCATGTAGGTGAGGACCAGGGGCTTAAACCCTGGTCCTTGTGCATTGTGACCTGTGTGCTCAACCAGGTGCACCATCACCCAGGCCCAGAGTTAGAATTTTTCATGAAATTCGGTTCATGAATTCTTTCATGGGTCATGTCTTTTGTGATGTATCTCAAAAGATATTATTAAACCCAAGATTAGGTATAGTTGTACATTTTACATTTGAATGTGATCCAATTTTGAATTAAATTACAGATATAAATTTTATATACAGTAAATATTATTTAATCAATATAATTGAATCTGGCCAAGTAAGAAAACAGATCATGTACCTATTCAGGCCTGTATTACATAAGAAACTCCAGCTGATAAGGATGCAGACGTTTGGCTCATAGAAGTTGTACTTGTCAATATGATGGCAGTTACATCTGTCTTAATGTTCTGACTGCCAGTGAAGTATCAGGAAAATCTTAGAGAACAAGTGTTTATCATAAAGTGATAAAGACTTATAGCATGACTCTAACTTTGCTATATATAAATTCCTACCCAGAGTGTAATAATGCCTGTTTAACAACCTTCACATTTTCAGTTGGATACCAGACAGCATGACGTTTTCTGACAGAAAGTATTTCACAAGAACCTAGGTGGGCTGACAGAGTAAACACAGAGCATGACTTTGAAAACAGATGGGTTGGCAGATGGGGCTGCTGAGTGTGTTCATTTGATCTGTGTAAAACAACTTCACTACTCAGTAAGATAGGACTCAAGACTCACAAAACCTTATAAAGGTTAAATTTTTATTTCATATAGGTTTCTTTTCCTCCCCTAAATAAAAGTCTTTCATTTTTATTGTTCCCTAAAAGTTTAAGTACCTCTGAGATTTAAGTGGCTGATAAATTATTGACTTAAACATATTCTGTAACTGAATTTTTAAACAGCTGGTAGGAAAGAGCAGCTCACCCATTGTAATAAAATGTACACTGACTAGTTGTTGAAAAAATTACTGTAAAGTTAATTACCTTCCTTCATTGATGAGTTCGATAAATGCAAGTCCTGCATTCTTCTGAATTGAGTTTTGCCATTCCTAAACAGAGAGAAAAGACCACACCACATATAAGAAAATGGAGCCTGTAAATAGCACGAACATGTGATTTAAAGAACATGCTGACGTTGTTAATTACTTCAGTATGTTACTCTAATACATTATAAGAATTTTAACAACTGTCATGCATAAAATTAAGTATTAAAAGGTAGCTACATATTACTTAATTTAGAGGGTGTTTTTGAAGTGCCAGTGAGCACTGGGTTTGATGAAAACTAAGGTGGAAAGTGATATTACAAATACAGAAGGAATGGGGGCAGGGTGGTGGTGCACGTATTACCAAGAGCAAGGACTCAGGTTTGAGCCCCTGCTCCCCATCTGCAGGTGGTCCGCTTCATAAGCAGTGAAGCAGATCTATCTATATTTCCCACTATCTCCCCATTCTCTCTCAATTTATCTCTTTCCTATCTCTTAAAAAATGAAAAAGTAGAAACAAATAAAGGAAAATATGGTTGCCTGGAGTGGTGGATTTGTAGTGCTGGCACTGAGTCCCAGCGATAATCCCAGTAGCAATTAAAAAATAAAATACAGAGCACTCAGGACAAAGTTTTCTTCCAAAATATACCAACTAAGGGGAAGGAAGTACAACTATTTTAGGAAAAGAAACTTCTGGGATAGAAAACTTTAGGTCCTAATACTGATTATTTTTTTCATGGAGGCTATGAAATAAAAAATAGAATTCTAAACAGCTATTAAAATTGATTTGAATAAAAATATTCTAGTGACATCTGCTGTACAAATGATTGAAGAAGCTGCACATAAAATATAACAGATAAATTCTTTTGAAAATTCTAAGACAAAAACTAGCATTAAAACTATATCCACATGTACTCTCTGGTGACTTGGACTGGGATATATTTTGAAAGTCTGACCACTGTTCTGTTTCTTCAGTGTAAGTGATTGTTACATAGTGTTTGGATTAAGAAATTTTTATTTGTATTCATCCTATAGAATACTCAGAATGTGCTCTGAGCAATTTTCAGCGGTTAATGGATAGTTCTAGTAAATTCAATTTTTTTTATTTATAAAAAGGAAACACTGACAAAAACCATAGGATAAGAGGGATACAACTTCACACAGTTCCCACCACCAGAACTCCATATCCCATCCATCCTCTGATAACTTCCTTATTCTTTATTCCTTTGGGGGTATGCACCCAGGGTCCTTTTTTTTTTAATGTAAGTAACAAACCACAATTTTAAAAAATATTTTATTTTATTTATTTATTCCCTTTTGTTGCCCTTGTTGTTTTATTGTTGTAGTTATTATTGTTGTCGTCGTCGTTGTTGGATAGGACAGAGAGAAACAGAGAGAGGAGGGGAAGACAGAGAGGGGGAGAGAAAGCTAGACACCTGCAGACCTGCTTCACCGCCTGTGAAGCGACTCCCCTTCAGGAGGGGAGCCAGGGTTCGAACCGGGATCCTTATGCCGGTCCTTGTGCTTTGCACCACCTGCGCTTAACCCGCTGCGCTACAGCCCGACTCCCACAAACCACAATTTTTAAATTGAAAAATTATGTTTCCTTTAACAGTTCTCTAAGTAAAAATGTTCTAACATTTTTTTTCTTTTTAATATCATTACTAGTCCCTCATGCTACTTGTCAAAACTATTGCATGATTTCCCCATTTTTAGAAAATGCTGGTCACATAAAAGTGGTCAGCTAGCAGCCTATTTATCCAGCTTCACAAGAAACACCTTCTCGTGCCAATTCTTCCCTCAACTCCTGATGAAAATTCCATCTTTGTAAAATATTAAGTTTACTATTTTAAAATATATAGGAGAAGAGGAGGGGAAGTCAAAACACCACTATGATGCAAACAGAGTCAAGGACTAAAAAAGGAGCATCAGCCATGCAAGTCCTGTGCTCCACACACTAAGTAATTTCACCAGCTGGCTGACTTAGTTACATTCCCATAAAAATATTTATTTTATTTATTTAGAGATAGAAATAGAGGAGGAAAGATACCATAGTTTCTTTCACTGTTGAGGGGACTGGGCTTGAACCAGGGTTTATGCATGGCAAAAGTATGTAAGAAAACTGTTTTGTGGGCCCTTTATTTATTCTTTTTTTCTCCTCCCCCCCTTTACTTATTTTTTAAGAATGAGAAAGAGCAGAGCAGAGCATCACTCCAGCAAAATGTGGTCCGTGGACTGAGCCTGGAGCAAGTCCTTCAGTCTACTCACTAAAACACTACCCCATCCTAGTAATCACATTCTATGTGAATGCTTTGCACATATGCTGGGACTAAAGTTTGTTCTCCAAAGTAGCTATATGATGTGCAAAAATATTCCTTGCTATAAATAATAAATGAATAACCATTGAAGAACAAGTGATAACTCTATTTCCCTACAAGAGACATTCAACATTTTGGGGAAAATAATGATCTTATAAAAGAGTAAAAGACTCAATTATTTTTAGCAAAGTTGTTACTTTTTAGCTACCATATCCTTTAACAAGAAATATCCAAACGACAGCATTTCATTGCATTTTAGAGTTTATTTAAGGGAAGAGAGTAAAGGAAAAGGAATGAAAGGGGAAAGGGAATGGAAGAGGAAAGGGAAGGGAAGGGGGAAAAGGAAGATGGAAAAAGGAAAGGAAAAAGAGAACAGGAAAAAGGCAAGGCAAGGTTTTTGTAGTGCTTGCCCCAAAGTTAATGCACATTTTTTCAGTTTTATTGGTATTTAGTAGTTTTACAGAATTTAAAATTTCAGGAATATAATTTCACTCTCATATATGATGTGTGTGACCATATCCTCCACCAAATTTTACCCCCCAGCCCCCACAGCTAGCATAGTTCTCACAAGGTGTAGGAGACAGGTTGGTTACGTCCCCTCCCCCATGTTAGTTAAGGGGGAACTCAATTTCTGAAGGTTTTAAAATTTCATCATAACTATCATAGCAATTTACATACTTTTAAATTATCAAATGAATTTCTACTTACTATATTAATATCATTAATTGGGATAGCACAAATGTTGCTAATTGTCTTTCTTTATAAAAAAGGGTTTAAAAATATTATTTTAGATATTGTGTCATGAAATATGAATGTTTCAAACAGGAGATCTACTGTTTGTGTGTTTCTTCACTGCTTTGGCTATTAAAAAAGCTAACTGAATTAAAAAAAAACACTAGCAACATAAAAAATAATTTGGGTGTGAAATTTAAAGTATGAGTGCACAGAATACTAATTTTTAACACGAGTTGCAGTGGGTCACAGTTAGTTTATATCCCAAAGGACTATAACAGTGAAGAGTGGGAACAGTGAAACAATGCAAACAATAGCATTGAGACTAGAAATTTAATTCTGGTATTAATTATGTTCTGGGACTTCACAGAAGGCTTAATGTAGTCTCTCATTTAGGTGAATTTTAAGCAAATGGATCTTGGGAGGCAATGAAGAAAATACTATTTTGTTTCTTTCAATTACTTAAAAAAATACTCAACAAGAGTTAAGAACAAAGGACAATAAAATATTCCTTACTAAGCAAAGTATATCTCCCTGCTCAGGAAATGTCAGGATTTAACATTTTTATAACTTGTTTAATTATTTTCTGGTAATGTAAAAGAAACATGTATTCAATTTTGAGGGAGTCATTTTAGTTAAAAAGTATTACTTTCTTTTTTTTTTTTTTTTGCCTCCAGGGTTATCACTGGGACTCAGTGCCTGCCTCCACTGCTTCTGGTGGCCATCTTTTTTTTCATTGTTGTTGTTGCTGGATAGGACAGAAAAAAAATTGAGAGAGGAAGGGGAGACGGGGAGAGAGAAAGATAGACACCTGCTTCATTGCTTGTGAAGCAACCTCCCTGCAGAGGTGACCAGCAGAGGGTTGGAACCAGGTTCCTTGTGCTGGTCCTTGTGATTTGCTCTATGTGCGCTTAACCTGGTGCACTACCACTAGGCCCCGTATTATAACTTTATATTCTTGGCAAAATATAATGTGCAGTACTGAATAGTAAACAAAATGCAAATTTACAAAGAAAAAAGAAATTAAGAAGAAAGTATTCTATTAAAAAAGTGTAACAAATGATATTTCCTCCTTTTTCTATTGCAAATTATAAGCAGTTTTTGTTACATTGACTTTTTTTTATCTCTATAGAAAAAGACAATACTCTAACAAGAGTTTACCTTATTAAAGTAGAAAAAAATTAAAGTGTACAAATGAAGTAATTTAAAAATTCTGTATATAGGACTAAGACTCTAATTTGTTTCCAATGTGAGAAGCATTTTAGTTTTATGTAATCCTTTTTTTTTTTTTTTTTACTTGTTTTCCTTTCCCATGCTCATGAGGTTAAGTCTCCAAATACATGTTTGATATGAAGGTCCTGCAAATTTTTACCGACATTTTCTCCCATAAATTTTAGAGTTTGGAGCTTAATATCTAGATGTTTAATCAATTTTGATTTGAACCTGGAGGAGAGTGTTAGGTGGTGGTCTAGATTCATCTTGTCACATGTGGCTGTCTTAATTTTCTCAGCACCATTTGTTGAGTAGACCTTCACTGCATGGCTTCAGCCCCTTTCTCATATATTAAGTATTTGTATATGTGCGGGTTTATTATGGGGCTTTTGAATCTGCTCTATTGATAAAATCTATACAGAAATGGTACTGATCAACAAAAGAAGCAAAAATAGCCCAATAAAAAAGTAGGCCAAAGAAACAAAGAGACAGTTTTCTAAAGAAGATCCACATGGCCCACAGAAACATGAAGAAATCCTCCACTTTACTTACCATTAGTGAAATGCAAATTCAAACCACACCATCTCACACCTGAGAGAATGGTTTCCATTAACAAGCCGGGAAGTGACAGGTTGTGGAGAAAAAGGAACTCTGCTACATTGCTGGTGAGCATTCAGATTGGTACAGCCCCTTTGCAAGACTATATGTACTGTCCTTAAACCAATAAAAATGGAATACCTTATGATTCAGGAATTAAATTTTATACATTTATCCAGTGGACACTCAAATACTAGTTAGAAGGTACATATGCACTCCCATGTTCATAGCTGCACTATTCACAACAGCAAAAAAGTATAAGCAGCCTAAATGCCCAGCAATAGATGACTAACTAGAGAAGTTATGGAAGGGCACACTGGATTAAGTCTATGCAGTACAAAGTGCAAGGACTTGTACAAGGATCCCAGTTGAAGCCCCCAGCTCCTCACCTATGTGTGTGGGGTCGCTTCACAAGTGGTGAAGCTGGTCTGTAGGTGTCTTTCTCTACCCCTCTCTATCTTCCCCTCCTCTCTCAATTTCACTTAATTACCCAATTAGAAAAAAATGGCCTCAGGAGCAGTGGATTCATAGTGCATGCAGGAAGCCACAGTGATAGCCCTGGAGGCAAAATAAAATAAAAATAAAAATAAAAAAGAAGTTATGGGATATATATTCCATGGAACACTACTTTTCAATCAAAAAGATGATATTGTGTCATTTGGGACATAATGGATAGAACTGGAGGTGATCATGCTTAACACAATAAGAGATGAGAGACAACTAATGGATGGTTTCACTCGTGTGGAATCTAGAGAATGGATAGACATGAACTTGAAAAGAAAACAGAAGCAAGCAAACTTTAAGACTTGTGAGAACTACAGTGGTTATCTTTAGGAGATGGGAGGGTAAGGATACAGAACTTTGGTGGTGGCTACGGTGTGAAACTTTTAACATACTATCAACAACAAATAAACAGTAAAACTGTAGTATCATGTTTATATCTCTGGTCCTCAAATTTTGCTCAAAAAAGAAACAAGAAGGCATTTGTTAGGTACATATGCCATGAGACTGATTTCTAAGGGTAAAACCCAAGAACTGATATTGCCTTAAAATTTCCAAATGATTTCCATAAGACATCGACTCTGAAAATCACTGAATTAGGTCCTCCTAAGACTTCACACTTGTAGGTTAAGCACATGTGGCGCAAAGCACAAGGACCAGTATAAGGATCCCGGTTCGAGCCCCTGGCTTCCCACCTGCTGGGGGGGGGGGTCACTTCACAAGCAGTGAAGCAGGTCTGCAGGTATCTACCTTTCTCTCCCCCTCTCTGTCTTCCCCTCCTCTCTCCATTTCTCATTGTCCTATCCAACAACGATGACATCAATTAACAACAACAATAAAACAACAAGGGCAACAAAAGGGAATTAATAAATAAATATTTTTTTAAAAAAGACTTCACACTTGTAAAGCTCAAAGTCCCTAGTTTGCAGAGTACTTTTATTTTTTATGTAAGTTAAATATCTATAAAACATGTATATATTGTCTTTTAACTTTTTCAATTACTAATACTTCATTTCTGTCATTTGTAATATAGTATACTAATATATCATTATAGTATCTCTAAAGTAGGAACATTCTAAACATCCTCTTCAGCTATGACATGGTATTTAATTCTCAAAATGGTATTTCTGTGGATTTGAAATTGCCAATAAGGAATGTGTAAAAATGTAAGTAATAAATGATTATATAATTTATTTATTAAATTTATTATAATTTAACCCGAAGCACATATATAATTTAACCCGAAGCACATCTGTTTTTGCATTTCAAAAAGCTTTCATAAAATGGACATTGTATGTAACACATTCTAGGAGTTTCAAATGAATAATCGGGAAAAGGGAAAAGCTACAAAACTCTGAACACACACAAAAAGCACATGGCACAGAGGAAGAGGAAATGATATTTTGAACAATCAAATGTGCTATCTCTGGACAGGGAAGGTGTACTCCAATAGATGCCCTAACTCTCTAAAAACAACAAAAAAAAAAAAAAAAAGAAAGAAAAAACTCTCTCTTGCACACATATGCAGAGAAACTACTTAATAACAAAGGAAATCGATGGGTGAAAATGCACACAGTGAGTTAATACTAATTAATTGCCATTTTACAAAGATAACCTCATTATTTTTTTACGTCACTACTTTAAAAAATCTTATGTGTAAATCCATAAACTCTTTTGCCATTTGAAAAAAATCATTTAAATATACCACATACTCCACTACAAGGAAAATGAACAGTCACAAACAATTTAAACAGAGGCGTCACATTTTTCCTTTCTTGAAGAAACCTACTAACCTAGGTTTGAACGCCTGCAGAGAGTTGCCAAGTCTTTGGACTATTTTGTCACAATTTTTTAACTCTTCTACATGAATGCATAAAATTTCCTCAAGATGAATTTTTTTTCAAAGAATTGAATATCAAGTTAAGGGTCCTTTGAAACTAAACACTTTGAAGAGAAATAGGTTCCAGAAGGATGACAATGAAATCCCTATGTTCTCTTCACAATCTCTTTGTGGTATTTAGATGACCTAGTAGAAATTTCAGACTCAGAACATAATTTTCCTCCACCAGTTTTTTCTCCCTAATGTCAGCTCAGCGCACATGTCTCACTCTCATTCCTTCGTATATAATTAAATGAACCAATCTGATATGTCCTTAGAGATTTAATATATCTCAACATCCCTGCAAATATGAAAATCATTACAAGGTGAAAATGGAAGGTTAAATTGAGACCTTAAGACTTAGAGAGCTACAGATGATATTTTAATTCCTATGTGTCTAACTACCATTAACTGCCACTAAAAGAAGCAGATATGTTCCTCAAAAATTTTATTATGAATGTTTATTATAACTAAAATTCTAGGAAATTTTATGCAATATGCTAGAAGTTAGTAAATACAAGAACTGATGCAGAAGGACTATGTACAAGGAAAAATAAATGAGCAATTTTCTCTGTGTGTGCAAAAGATTGGCTAGTAGAATTATACTTAGGTATGTCACCTTAAATTTTTCATGGCTTATTGTCATTAAGCTCTTACAAAAATGATAGAAAAATTTCTATGTAGTAAATAATTAATCAATGGCCAGGTCAAAGAGAAAATTATTGATATGAAGGTTAACCATAAAAGACCACTAGGTAGGGAGTTACGGCGGGGGGGGGGGGTGTAGCTCAGCAGGTTAAGTGCAGGTGACGCTAAGCATAAGGTCTGGTGTAAGGCTCCCCACCTGCAGGGGAGTCGCTTCACAGGCAGTGAAGCAGGTCTGCAGGTGTCTGTCTTTCTCTCCCTCTGTCTTCCCCTTCTCTCTCCATTTCTCTCTGTCCTATCCAACGACGACGACATCAATACAACAACAATAATAACTATAACGACAACAAAAGGGAATAACTAAATATTTAAAAAAATTTTAAAAAGACCACTAGGTAATAAAAAATGTACTTAGTTGGTTACTGATAGGGAAGTTGTCATAGCATATAAAGATCAGCTATATGGAAGTCTCCCAGGATCCTAGTAAATTGTTAAATTATATTGACTAATTTAATACAGTCAACTGCAAAAGAACAGTCTGTTCAAAATGATGCTTGGAAAATTAGACATCAACCTGCAAACTATGAAGTTATATCCTTTACCTCATGTCATGTAGAAAAACTAACTCAAAATGCAACAATACCTCAATTTTGGAGTTAGACACAGGAGAAAATCTCTATGCGTTTGGACTTGATTAGGTGTTCATAAATATAAAACCAAATATACATACAATATAATAAGGGTTAAAGGATCCTGTCACAGAGTGGATTGAAATATGTGCAAATCACATATATGATAAGGGTGTAATAATCAATATAAAGAATACCTACAAATAGACAATAAGAAAAGTAACAAGGAAAAAATAGACAAATGTCTTGAAGAGACAATTCTCCAAGAGGATCTACAGATAGCCAATAGTAGCATAAAAAGATGATCACTATCATCAGTCATCTGGGAAGTCCAAATTAAAACTATAATAATACACCACTTCATAGCCTCCAGATTGACTATAACTAAAACAACTAGATATATATTTATGCATTTATTTACCAGAGCACTGCTTAGCTCTAGCTTCTGGTGTTGCAAGTGAATTAAGCCTAGGGCTCTGGAGCTCAGACATGAAAATCTTTTTGTATAATCACTTTGCTATGTTCTCCACTCTCTACTACATTTTTTTAACAAAAGAAAAAAAAAACTAGTGTTGGAGAATATATGGAAGAATGGTGTCCTTGGTTTTAATTATGGAAATGTATAATGGTGAAGCCATTGTGCAAAACTATTTGATTGCTTCTCTAAAATTTATAGAATTACTACATGGTAGCAATTTCACATTCAGGTATACACCTAAGAGAATTGAAAAAAAAAAAGGGGCCAGGTTGTGGTGCATCTGGTTAAGTGCACACACTGCAGTTCATAAGGACCAGGTTCAAACCCCGGTCCCCACCTGCAGGGGAAAAGCTTCACGACTGATGAAGCAGGTCTGCTCTGTCTTTCTCCCTCTCATCTCCATTTCTCTCTGTGTCTATCTAATAATAAATAAATAATTTTTAAAAATAACTGAAAAAAAAGGCTCAAACAGATATTTATAAGGCAATGTTAAAGTGTCATTACTGACAATAGTCAAGAGGTAGAAACACCTTTCAAAAGATTCATGGATAATTAACTTGCAAAATCATAGCTCATATCATTCTAGGATAAGAAGGAATGAAGTTTAGATACATGTTACAATGTGGACTAACCATGAGAAAATAATGTGGAATAAAATCAACACAAAGTGATAAATATTTTAAGATTTCATTTTTATATAACATTGAACAGTTATCTTAAATAAAATTTGGAGTAGAGTAACTGGAGCCTGGGCAAGAACGGTATTATTTTTTGCTGGATGTGCTGTTTTAGCTTGGAGTGCTGAAAAATCTGGAGAATTAATAAAGGTATCAAAATACTCTGAATGTAATTGATGGCACTAAAATGTACACTTAAGGATGGTTAAAATGGTACATTTTATGTGATATGTGTTTTTGTACAATAATAATCAAGTCATCTTCAAGAGTGTTTTCTTTTCTCTTAAAAATTAGCTCAATACAAATTACTGAATACCTGCCCTATGTACTGGACAATGATATAGAGAATAGTGAAAATTCACAATCAAAAACTAAAACAAGCATTGGTATGGTATACATTTGTAGCATGCTTGAGAGTGTCCAAGACATAATAGCACAAGTACTGTATGTCTGAGGCCTAAAAAGCTGCTGTTTCTATCCTGCGACAACCATATGAAAAATATAAATAGTACTCTGGTCTGTCTATATCTATTTATTGATCTTATCTATTATTCATGGAAACAAAAGAAAACATTTTAATAAAATATTCCGTAGCATATTTACAATAAATAATATCTACAGATAACCTTGGAAGATGCTAAAGTTTAGTGTCATTCTTAAGTACTCTTTCCTTTTGGATAATTCTTTTTTCCCCTAAATCCCTTGATCAGGTAAATTATAAATTTAGGTAAATACAAGACAGTTGTCATATGAGTATTTCTTTATACCTTTCCTTTCCTTTATTTTTGTTGGTTTATTTGTTTTGGCGACCTCCAGGACTTCACTGCTAAGGGCTTTTTCTGATAGAAACAGAAACAATCAGAGAATGGGAAATGGACCACAGCCTACAGCTTCCAACAATGTGAACAATGCTGGCTTTGAAGCTGGGCCAAGTACATGACAAAGCAGAACAGCACCCAACTTAGCTCTTTTTGTTGACCTTTGGTACAATTCATGGTAAGTGTCTATACACCACTCCCACCACCAACTTAAATCTTTCTTTACCATTGTGGACTAGTTTCCCAGTGCACTTTCTCCCCTCTTCCCTCCTGCTCCCTTCCTTAAGACTCCTTCATTTTGCTGCAATGACAACATCCAGCAAAGTTTCACCCATGTTTATATGTCCTTTCTTTCCTTATTTCTTAAGTCCCACCTATAATTGAGATCATTTTGTATGTATCCTTCTTCTTCTTCTTGATTATCTTATTTATTATGACTTCTTAAAGTTCCCCCCTCAAGATATACCAAAGGAGATGATTTTTATCACTTCTTACAGGTAGGTATTCTTCCCACCTGTATAATTCTATATAAACTTTGTATAATTTTAAATATTCTTAAGAATGTTAAAGATATCCTGATAAGACTATATACTACTTATTTTCTCTTCTGAGAATACTTTAAAGTAAGAGGAAATACTGAGGTGCCAGGCAGTGTTACATCCAGTTGAGCACACATGTTACAGTGCACAGGGACCCAGATTCAAGCCCTGGTCTCCACCTGCAGGTGGTATCTTGGCAAGAAGTAAAGCAGTGATGCACTCTCTCCCTCACTTTCTCCACTTCCCTCTCAACTTCTCTCTGTCCTATCCAATAAATATATTTAAAAAAATATTTTAAAATTACATAAACATTAGTTCTGCTATTTTTCAAAGTTGCTGTAAGGTGCTTGCAATATACACACACACACACACACACACACACACACACACACACACGTGTGTGAAAAGTAAAGGAATAAATATAGTGACAAAATAGGAAAAAAGTTATATATCAGGAAGGTTGGGCTTACCAGCTATCTTGGGAAATATGTTTACCTCTGAATATGATATATTTCTCCTCTGTCACAGAAACTACAGCACTTTTCAGATTTATTTACAAGTGGCTAAGACTTAATGATTTCTTTTTGTACCAATTTTAAAAGAATTATAGAACATAAGAAAATAGTGTCAGGGAACTGCGTGCTTGTACACCGGGTAGAACACACATATTACCATGCACAGGATCCAAGTTCAAGTCCCTGGTCTTCATCTATAGGTGGGTGGGTGAATGCCTCACAAGTGATGGAAAAATGTTGCAGGCATCTCCTTCCTCTCTATCAACACCAAAATGAAAAAGAAAAAAAAAATACCCAGAGTGGTGAAGTCATGCAGGCAGTAATCCCCACTAATAACCCTGGTGGCAATAATTAACTAAATACATAAAGCAAATACTATTATTTACCATTTATATTTTAACATGTTCATATGGATGAAATCATAATTAGTGACTCATCACTTTCTATTTTTGTTAATTATTAGGGTTGGATCTGAACTAATATCATGTATTAGTATCATATACCTTACAGGTAACTAAGAAAAACATAAAAATTAATGGATTAATTAATTGAAAATATAATTATTAGGCTGGGGTAAAGGTCATCATTAGATCACATGCTTTCTATGCCTGGAAGCTCAGAGGCCCCAGGAATACTCCCGATTCTGTCATATGACAGAGCTGAGCAGTGTCCTGTTCTCTACCTCTCCAACTCTTTCTAATAAGAATTGGTAAATAAATTTATTTAAAAGAGTACAGGCAGAAAATTTTTATACCTGATAATTTCAGGAGCTTAAATCAACAATAATAAATCACAGAAATAATTAAAAAGCAACCTGAATTGTATGCTCTTCAAATCTTTGTTAAAAATTTCAGAGACACCATAAAAAGTTACAACTGATTCTGAACAAAGATATAACTGATCCTGAACTCTTGTCACAACTGTTCAGTGATTATTCTCCCCAAGATACCTTAAATGGAAATTTTCTGTTTATTTCATATTTATATCCTCTGTTATTCTTTCAAAAGATCTACATCTTATTATGTCATGTAACCTAATTCAAAATAACTATTATTTCTTTAAAATAGTTTTCACGTTATCACATGTTTAACCTCCTATTCAACTTTTATTATCTATTAACATGTTATAAACATTATAGTAACAATGATAGTGTATTAATAGTGACTTTATTAACTTTGATTATTTCAAGGATAGATGTATTTATTTATTTATTTATTTATTTATTTTAATGTAAAGGAGACAGGGTCCCAAGCAGTGTTCAACACTGGCATATGGTAGTACAGGGAATTGAACCTGGGACTTCTGGGGTTTTAGGAAGGTAAGTCTAGTTGGTGCACCGACTTCTTTAACTTTGAGATGATATACCACAAATGAGTCCGGTCAGACATCATCCAGAAAAATAAGGAAAAGTACTGTTTGATATATAGGAATAAGAGAAACTCTTACTTCTTCTAAAAGGAGAGGCACAGTTTGTTAAAACAAACACTATTAAATATCCAATACTATTTACTATTTAGGAATTTGTAGTCAACTTCCAATATACAGAGTAAATTTTTAAATCATTTTCTTTTTTTAATTTATTTTTATTTTTTAAAATTTCTTTATTGGGGAATATTTTACCATTTTTCTTTGAGGTGGGCCTTACACTTGCGGCAGTTTCATTGCTCCAAGCTGAATTTTACATCCAAAGAGAGACAAAGAGACAGAGAACCACATCAGTGATTCCACTTGAGACAGGGTACTTCTACGGGTGCTGGAGCTTGTACCTGTGTTTGACATATAGCATGGCACAGGTCCTATCCAGTGAGCTATCTCTTAAACTATCTCTTAAAAATATATTTTAAAAATATTTAACCCCATAGTGCATCGGGTTAAGCGCAGGTGACACAAAGCACAAGGATCAAAGTTAGGATGCCAGTTTGAGCCCCCGGCTCCCCACCTGCAGGGGAGTCGCTTCATAGGCGGTGAAGCAGCTCTGCAGGTGTCTGTCTTTCTCTCACTTTGCCTTCCCCTCTTCCCTCAATTTCTTGCTGTCCTATCCTACAAGAAAAACAGCAATAACAACAATGACATTAACAAAAACAATAAGGGTAACAACAAGGGCAACAAAATGGGAAAAAACGGCCTCCATGAGGAGTGGATTCATAGTGCAGGCACTGAGCCCTAGCAGTAACCATGGTGGAGGCAAAAAAAAAGTTCTAAAAATTATGTATTACCTTAAAATGGGCTATTATCTTCCAAAAAAGTAAACCCAAATAAATATATTGCCTGGCAATTTAATTTCCGATATATTTTTAGTGAGGCTCAGCATGAAACAGATTCATCCTTTAGTTCGTTGCCAGGCTACTTCCTCATCTTGGTCTATTCCCCCACTTATTCTACGGAGAAGTTTGTTAGCTCCAAGGGGTTCTACCATTAGTATATTTCAAAAAGTCTTTCAGATTGTGTGGAGGAGATAACATAATGGTTATGCAAAAAAGACTTTCATCCATGAGGCTCCAAAGTCAAGGATTCAGTAATTCAATCCTTAGTATCACCATCGCTCAAGTTAAGGGGTGTTCTGGTTAAAATACAAAAATAAAACCTCACAGCATCAAATCTTACTGTAAGTTCACAGGATCAATTTTCTGAACTATACATAGTTTTCATCCCTTTATATTCAATTTAAAATACCACATAACCATTCTCAATTTTTGACTGTCTAGAAATTCAGTTATATGATAGATATTAAAGATATCACTTGAATCATTAAGAAATGAAATGCTGTATCAATACATTTTCAGTAACAGCACAATGATAAAAGAAAATAATGCCTAAGCAACCAAAATTACTAAATGCAACAAGATTCCCTATTTTTTAAAGTGCTCAAGAAACATTGAGCCCATTCTGCTTTTTTTTTTTTTTTCATATTTTAACTTTACTATACACATTAAAATCATTTTAGTACTCAGTATTTATCAATGATTATTCCATGGTAATGTCCAAATTCATCTAATCTATGTCTCTGTACTTCAATTTTAGGTTTACTAGGGTTTTAAGACAAGTAGACAAGTACATTTTTTTAAATTTTTCTTTTGTACATCTGTCCAAATTGTATCAAAATGGAGAAAACTGTAAATGTTCAAAGGTCCAATCGTTAAAAAAATCAAATACTAATCTTCAGTTGTGGTTATTTTGTAAGTACTGTCTTTATAAATCCTGACTTATAGCCTTGAGCATGTCAATAAAGTTACTTAAATCTTTTTTATTTAAGTATGTGAAGTATTTAGAAAATAATAAAGACAACCAAAACCACAAAACAATTCATTTTAGTAACTTCATGCACAAACTTAAAGCAACTGGCAAGTCTGAATTCTATCTTACATATGCATTTGGTGACTTTCAGTGAGAATAAAAATAATTTATTACACATATATTTCCTTAATCAGAGAAGCAAGTTAAAAAGCACTTAAATACTAAGAGACATTAATTTTTACATAAAATCCTCTTAATTCATAAAATGTTTTTTATTGACATCTGCTAAGCTTTACTTATGAAAACTTAAAGAAATCTTATGGAATAACATCACTCAATTTTTCCTGGAGTACCTTTGATGGAAACTTCCTTAAAAATCTGGAAATAATTACAAACTATTATCGTACCTACAAACATTTACTTGAAAACTATATCTGCCATTCATCAAATAACACAATGGATTCAAGAAATGTAATGGAAAAGTGAAGTGCATGTAAAGTACTTCAAATACATATAATTGTAAATCTTTAAAAAGAACACAAAAGATATCAGACATGAAATACACTGAAAGACTCAATAAGTAATATTTCACTTAATTGACAAAGCAATAAATTTGTGAAAATTACACATGTATATATGTTCCTGTTTCTTTTACTTTCAAATTATAAGAAATAATTTTATAAGATGTTACTAATTGTGATTCTAATACAAATTAAAAGTAAAGAATAGTGTAATTGTAAAAGTTATTTTTGAGCCATAACATCTATGTAAAAAAGAATAATATGCAAAAGACAATAAAATTCTGTGGAGGTGGTTGTATTTGTGGAGCAATAAATACTATATAGTGATAATGCTAAAAACAAAACAAAATCAAAAACCAAAACAAAACAACAAAAAAAACTCTTACATTTTGTTCTTTTACAGTGACCTAAAATTTCACTAAAAGTTACAGTGGACGGCATGTCTCATAGAGTTTAAAAGGCTATACATATGAACTGAATTATCCTTGACAAGTACCTTCAGTCACTTGTAATGTGATCACATGTAAATTTAGACCATATTTGCACAAAACCATTGGCAATTGTGTTTATTCAAAAGGGTTGATAAAAAAAGAAATGAATGACAGTATATTAAAGGTTTTATTTTTATTGAACTTTATTATTAAAAAAGCATAAAAATATTTAATATGCTTGAAATATTAGAAGAAAATATTTCAAGAAGTTTTGTCTTTTTCTTTCCCTTTTTAAACATCTAACTACCTATTCCCTCTAAAGCATTAGGCTTCAATGGTTTTCTTAAATTTCTAACAAAAGCACATTAAAAAAAATAATTTGCATTGAAAACACATTGTAACTAAGAACTAGATGGATAAAATTTCATCTGGATTTTCCCCCTATAGGAGAAAATTCTATGTAGAGTTTATCAAGGTCATTCATTCAAATCTTCAGGTGTTCTGATAGCACTAATAATTGCTCTTGATAAAACAACATGAAGCTATCAACACTAAAAAGAGTGAACATAAAATAATATAAGAAGACAACTCAGAACTCTGCAGCTTTTAAGATTCCTCAAGATTGTTCTTGATTTGGCATAGTGAAAGAAGGTTGAACTGTGCTAACTCTATAGGTATCAGCTCCATTGTGAAAGAAATGCATTACGGCTCGTAGAGCCAACCCAGTTTGCAGAGTGTTATGCCAAGCAATCTCCGTAACATCATTCACTTTTATTTACATTTCTTTATCAGAAATCTGCTACTGCTACGGTTGCCTTGCTAATGGATGAAAAAGGATATAAATCACCTTGAAACTGAATAGTAGAAAAAAAATGGACGATTATGTTAAGAAATTTTGCAAATGCCTGACAGTCATTTCTGTGTGTCCTTAAAACCAAGGTTTTATACAACAGAATATCTAATAATCTATTAAGATGGCCTTATAAGCTTATTTCAGAGTAGATTAATAAACTACTCATTTGGATTATAATGAAAAAAAGATTACACATTAATTTTTAAGGTATTATTTTTGGAAGCAAAATTTTGGTAAACAGAATAAAATGATTAGAACTACAGATTTTCACATATACTTTAAATTACATAAATAAGGCTCTGCATATACATAAATGCACACACACACACATATACACACTTGAACTCCTTAACACTCTGAATTATTTATAAATGCAACTTGAAAATCAAAACCGAGAGAGACATTTATTAACATTGCTTTGCTGAAACACTGAAAGTGCATTGCATAGAGAGCTTAAATTTCTCACTCTTCCTCTCAATCAATATTTGAGGCAAAGTTTCATCTCTAGGGCCCTTAATGGCAGGAATTCCTGGAGCCAGCAAATGAGTAACGTTAAACCTATGATTAGATGATGAGGCCATCAAAAGACACAAGACCCTTAATGCTACATCCCTCCCTCTTCCTTTCTCTGAACTGCAGTGAAATCCAGAGCTGAAGAAGAAGAAACTTTTAGTTATTTTTTCCCCATAAGAACATTTATGAAATATATGTATCATCAAGAACCTAAAGGTCCAGACAGAGTTCTTAGAATGTCTCTCAAACTCAAGACTTTGAAATTAGGTGCCAATTTTCAAATGCCCACTCAATTAATTCCTACCAAGGAAGCAGCTTTCCTTAACTTCGCTCTTATTACTATTCTTCCTGGATGAAAAGTCAGAAATGGACCTAATAACTCCTCTGTGAGAATGTTCTCAAAGAAAACAAAACTGGACACTGAAAATCTATAGGTAAGTGGCTGGCTGTTCTGTTTTTGCTGATATTTTTAAGGACCAGTGAAGTCATATTGCTTTTTATTTGATGAAGTTACAACTTGTGTTGTTAGGAATACTTCATTTAGGTCAGTAATATGGAAGAGTTTAATATGCATTTTCCTTTCTATTTAGGAAACTGGTGGTAAATGTAATTATGTATACATACATACATACACATATATGTGTGTGTATATGTATATATAGATATACACACACTGTTTTTCCATTTTTGTATATTTATTACTTATATGAAAATCAGGATTACCAAGAGATTAAAGAACTAGTATGAAAGACCAATATGCTTCTATTTAATTATCAGATAGCTTTAAATATAAATTTTAGAGTTTTACAATTTCTAAGAGGAAATATAGAACAACTGTAATTAAAATTGTAATTTTGGTGATGAAAATTAAATAGCACATGTAGATTTCTAGAATTGACACTGAAATATGCAAACTACATCTAAAAAGGAATGCAGCAAGGTATCATAACAAAGACTGTTCATTAATTAGCTGTATTTTATTCTTTGGTTATTGAATTAAAAATATAGCTTTCATTTTATCTAATATAATAAAGAAGAAATAATGTGATTAACAACACAGATTAACTTACAAGTCCTATCATTTCTTTTTTAGAAGGTGATATACAAAGAATTAGATCAAGGGTCATTAACAAGTTATATGTTCTATATTATTTATAGAGATAAAGAATATCAATGATAGAAGAATATGGAAGGTAAGAAAAAAAGACAGCTAAGAATAGCAAAAAGTTAAATGGTTTTGATATCATTTGTATAAAAATATAGCTTAATGTAGATTATTATCTTCGTTTATGAGATCATAGATGTTAAAAATATCTAAGCATATGTGAATATATGCACCTACATTTTATTGGTAGTGGATTTTCACTGACCTCATGTCCTTTAATGTAATAAAATGAATGAGGTTACTGTACCTGAGAACAAAGCAGCATAACAAGCTCAACCACAGATGTGCTGGACTTCATACAAACAAGGCCTGTAACAACAACAACAAAAGGTTAAAACAAAATGAAGTTACAATGCTAGATCATCAATTCTAGTCAATTTTTATATTTTCAATTTACACTTCAAAAAAAGAAGTAAAAGTGAATAGAAACATCAACACATACAAATGCATTAATTTTTTTTTAGACTTCAAACAGCAGAAATTTATTCTAGAGATCAGAAGAAATCTGAAATCATTATCACTGGTCAACAAGGTGTTGGCAAGACTATCCTCCCCCAGAGAATTAATTTAAAAATACTCAGATTTGGGAGTTGGTCGGTAGCGCAGTGGGTGAAGTGCATGTGGCAGAGCGCAAGGACCATATGGATCCCGGTTCGAGCCCTTGGTTCCCTACCTGCAGGGGAGTCACTTCACAGGTGGTTAAGCAGGTCTGCAGGTGTTTATCTTTCTCTTCCCCCTTTCTGCCTTCCCCTTATCTCTCCATTTCTCTCTGTCCTACCCAACAATGATGATGACAGCAAAAATAACTATAGCAATAAAACAACAAGGGCAACAAAAGGGAATAAATAAATAAATTTTAAAATACTCAGATTCAGAAAATGTGAAAAATACTCAAAAGTTTACTCCATATTTGGATTATATATATGTCAAGGCATTTATTCTACTCAAAGATAGCAGGCAATGGTTTTTGAAATAAAGAACTAATTAAGCTTTTATTTATTTTCTATCTGATTATCTCCTGAAGCTTAAAATAACCACTTAATATCTACTTAAATTCTTTCAAAAGTCAAAAATAACTTATAAATATATAACTCCCATAGGTTTTCAAGAATTAAACAATTTTGGGGGGTTAAACTATTTTTAAGACAAATTAAAAGTGAATCTCACACAAGTAACATATTAAACAATGTCTATAAAAATCTTCCATTGTTCTATTTCCAAAGTCTCCAATAAAGCATGAACAGATAAAAGATTAAATATAGGAACGTATTTATCATTGGTTGCCATTTGTTGGTACCTACTATGTGCTGAGTACTGCGTTAAGTGCGTTTTCTACATGCTTCTCATTTAATTATCTTATATACTCTGTGACACATTATTGTTGTTTCCATGCTACATATAAAAAACACTTCCTATAGTTTTATTTCTCACTCATGAATATCTGTTCCAATTAAAAGCAGGACTGCTGCATGACTTGTAAATAGAAAGCAGATCATAATTCGGTTAAGTGTCAAGAAAGAAGCAGCCAAGAATTAGTAGCATTATCTAGAGAAGATTATGTTAAAAATGGTATTTGCTAATTTAAAACAATTCTAAAGTTTTCTGATGTTTTTAATTAGCTTAATTGATGGATTTTCTTTTTCCCTTCTGTGCACATATGTGAAATTATCATAAAGGAATAAATGGCATGGTCTTAATTAGCTATTAAAATGGAAAATCCAAGCAAACTCTGTTGCTTTTTCTTTGCAAGGTAATTTCAATAAATAGCCTTAAATACCTTGTAGACAGTAGCATTTACATTTATTGGAAGTAGAGGCTAAATATCCCTTTGTTCCCACCCTGCTAACAACTCTACCCTTATTGTACAGACAGTACAAGCTGTGAGAAGGCACCAGTATTCCATCTTATCAGATCTCTGGGCAGACAGTTAGCTAATGAAATAAAAGGCAGATGCAAAAAGCTCGTTTAAAAGGACAGTTGTTGTAACTGATCGGTAATGCTCATGTGCTTAGGAACTCCAGAAAAATGAAGGGAGATTTAATATCTGTTGGCTGCTCAATGATATGATATTCTGACATTGAAAATCTAAGGAAAAGGTAAAGATGATGCATATCAAAGGGTAAAAATATATGTTTCTCATGTCATTTTTATACTTTAAATCTATAAAATAAAGGATTAGACTACAAGCTCATAAAAATGGCAATGTAAAAATGATTGACCAAGGACTCTGGAAAGAGCATAGTGGTTATGCAAAAGGCTCTGATGTTTGAGGCTCTAAAACCCTAGGTTCAATCTTCAACACCACTATAAACCAGTGCTTTAGTATAAAGACAAACAAACAAAAACTTCCACCATATAGTTTGTTTATTGTATTTATTTATTTTTTATATAGTTTTGCTTCTGCTAAGAAATTTTGTATATTAGTAGACTTGAGGTGGATAAGACTCTTCCACAGAGAACTCTTCCCCAGACAGATCATAATAAAAATGGGAGAAACAGTGATGACGCCAACACATTTACGAATAACTTGATGTAAAAGGAGCTGACTGAAAGAGACCTTTAACACGACATTAACAACATCTAATAAATATAAGATACTGCTACAAATGTTTGCTCTCTTACTACGCTTTAGAAATTACATTTGTGCTAGGCCATTATAAGTGTTTTTGTTTATCCCAGAGTACGGCAATACTCTGATTTATGGCAGTGCCGAGAGAATGTACTGGGAGACTCAAACCTTAGACATGAAACACTTTTACATAACTGTTAAGCTATCTCTTAGGTTTCACTAAGAAGTCTTATAAAAATAAACATTTTGATAAATCATTATTTTTAATAATTTATTATTGGACAGAGACAGAGAGAAATTGAAAGGGGAAGGGGAGATAAAGAAAGAGGCACAGAAACACCTACAGTCCTGCTTCACCACTCATGAAGCATCCCCTCTGCAGGTAGGGAACAGGGGTTTGAAGCCAGGTCCTTGTGCACTGCAGTATGTGTACTTAACCAGGTGCACCACCGACCGGCTCCCCCATTCTGGCAAATTCTTGAGCTCAATGTTAGTCTTTCCTTCATATGATTTTTGTATGTTTGTATAGCTCAGGAAAAGAACATGCTTCTTTTATACATAGATTATAATTTCTAAATTACATAGGATTGATTCTTCCTAAGAAATTTTCAGTTAAATAATTTAAGGAATTGTATGGAAACCATTGCAGTATGCAGAAATAGTATAGGCTTTGACCACTAGGACCTAACATACCAGTTATAATGACAGGACAAACAACCATATAGGACATAAGAGAGCATTATAATGAAAAATCACAAAAAAATTACAAGGAAGTATGCCTCAAAGTAAACAAATTATATTTAAGGTTTTAATCATATACATTTATTCATACTGGTAGACTCAAGTTCTAATTAAAGTGATTGAGCTGAGAGCCTTGTCCTTCTCTTAACTTTCGATTAAATCACAATAATCAATAAGGATTACATAGGGAAATTCAAAAGACATTAACTATCATAAATCATTTGAATCCCTCAATTTACTTTGGGTTAACTTTGATTATAAAATCCACTGCTACTCTCAGTGTCATTCCTTTGTACTTTCTTTTCTTACAATGTTCATTCAAATTTTAAATAAACCTCAACTAAATTCTGGAAGTAGGGACTGGCGGTTGCACACTTGGTTGAGTGAACGGTACCATACATAAGGACTGGGGTTTAAGCTACATGTCCTCAACTATGGGGGTGGGGGGAAGGGGAGCTTCAAAAGTGAAGTCATGGTATAAGCTTCTGTCTCTCTACTTCTCTATCTCCCTCTCTCCTGTCAGTCTTGCTTTCTGTTCTAGAAAGAAAGAAAGAAAGGAAGGAAGGAAGGAAGGAAGGAAGGAAGGAAGGAAGGAAGGAAGGAAGGAAGGAAGAAAAAAGAAGGAAAGGGGCCAGGTGGTGGCTCACTTGGTTGAGCACACATGTTACAGTGCACAAGGACCCAGGTTTGAGTCATTGGCCTCCACCTGCAGGAGGAAAGCTTCACAAGTGGTGAAGCAGTGCTGCAGGTGTCTCTCTGCCTCTCTCCCTCTCTATCACCCCCTTCCCTCTCAATCTCTGACTGTCTCTATCCAGCAATAAATAAAGATATTAAATAAATAAAAAAATAAATAAAAACTTAAAAAAAAAGAAAGAAGAAAGGAAAGAAGAAAGACAGAGTAGGAGACACACACACACACACACACACAGAGAGAGAGAGAGAGAGAGAGAGAGAGAGAGAGAGATCCAGGAGCAGTGGGCTTTTCATGCAGGCACCAAGCTTCAGCAATAACCCTGGTGGCCAAAGGAAAGGAGAGGGAGGAAGAGGGGAGGGAGAGTTGGAGGAAAAGTTGGAGAGGTATGGGGAGTAAAGGAGATGGGTAGAGGTGGAAGGGGACAAGGAGGGGGAGAAGGAGGGAAAGGGAGAGAAGAAAGGAAAGGAAATTCTGAAGCATGGTGAAATGTATAATTGCATGGTTGATTCTAAAACTACCCAAACGGAGAATTTTAATTTTGTTATATTATCAAATACATCTAACAATCTTCAGTTACACATTTTTAGCAAATTTGAATTTTCTTTTCTAGCAATATGCACTTTGCCATTTTCTCATTCATGGAAATTATGGTTTTATCTCATTAAATACTTAAGCATAATGCAAATAAGATATTTATCAGCTTTCCTAATAATGCATTCATAAAGTAAAGGATGTTTCAACATGCAAGGACCTGGGTTCACAGTCCTGGTCCCCACCTACAGGCCGAAAGCTTTGCAAATGATAAAGCAGAGCTGCAGGTGTCTCTGTGTCTCTCTCCCTCTCCATCTCCCCCCTTCTTGATTTCTGGCTGTCTTTATCCAATGAATAAATAATTAAAAAATTAGAAAAGAATCAAATAGGAAGCAGGCTGGGGAGACAGCATAATAGTTAGGCAAAACACTTTCGTGCCTGTGGTTCTGAGGTCCCAAGCCCCAGTATAAGTCAGAGTTGAGCAGTGTTTTGGTCAGTCAGTCTGTGTATCTATCTCCCTGTCTTTCATTAAAATAAGTAAATAAAATATTTTTAAAAAATGAATAGGAAATTCCTGGAGTTTGAAAGTTCCTTTGATCTTGTAACTTGACGATATTCTCAAAAGTCATAGCAAATATTACTAGTGTATGATTTTACCCAAACAACAGTTTACTGGGATCATATATCATAAATTCTATAAACAAAAAAAGCCCAGATAACTCAGCTGGGTTATTTTGCAAATAGAAGAACATCCTATATGGAACTTCTCCTTATCCACAATTCAATGTGCTATCTATATGGTTATGTAAGATAATATGATACAAGAAATCAGTGCATGGCTGACCATTAAAAGTCTTAAATCATGAAGTGGAGAGATAATTCATCTAGTAAGAATGTGTGCCTTATGGACACCCAGGGTTCAAACCCTGGCTTTACAAAGGAGCACCACACAGCAGCATGGGGGAAGCTCTAAGGACAGTGGAATAGTGCTAAGAGAATTCCTTCCCTTCCTCCATCCCTCTGTTTCTCTTTCCCTCTCTATCTGAAACAAACAGAGTGAGAATGTAGGTCTGGAACTGTAGAATCACATGTGGGTACGGTTCTAATACATCAAAACCAAAAATATTCAGGTATAAAATATAGCTACTTATAAATTAAAAGTAAACCATTTTAAATACCTTTTTTGAATAATAAATAAAGTTTTTAAGTGCTATGAAATAGGAAATCTGCAAACTAGAAAAACCTACAAATGAGTAAAATAAATGTCAAAAGTGATATCCAAAAATTAAAGAAATTCTTTGATTCAGTTCTAAGAATACTACTTTATACTTATTACATATCAAAGTATATAATTTGAAACAGATAAATTCCATATACTGAAAAAAATTAAAAGCCTATATTCTAATGAAGGACACACTGGAGGAAAACTGGTCAGCTTAATGTTAGAAGACTAAGTATTGTCTCAGAATCATTACAGAATGTTGACTTGGTAAGCAAGATAAATTATGTCATTACACTAATTCCTAATATGATTATGTGAAAATATGGAACTGAGAAATAACAGGGAATATTTGTCTCGAAGTAATATACAGTTACTAATTTCTAGGGGAAACATGGAGACCACTCTGAGATCATCAATCACAAATGATATTATTCAATTTCTAAAAGAGAATCTATCAAATTTGGTATAAGCATGTTCCTCTACTACTGAGAGTACCAATACCACCCTAAGATTTTGCTCCAGATCAAAATACATCCATAAATAGAAAATACACTTAATATGAGAATATTTTTTAGTTTAAATGTTATAAGGTACAGCTGCTAAAATTACCTGTGTAATTTCAAAGTAATTAGTTCAAAGTAATATGCTTAATCAGAAGATTGTGTCTGGTTAGACTCAGTGCAATTAGAATAACCCTTCTGAGTACAGAAAGAACATTTCAGGCATAATTAGTAAGATGTACATCATGTGTCACAGCACATATTCCCTATAAATGGGGTCGGGAGAGGAAAAGATAATCTTCTAACAGCTAAAACTATTGTCACAAGTCTAAAGTGTAGCTTCCACCCATTTTATCGCATACAACAGAATTTATATTTATTTTTCACATACTTGAATACATTCAGTCATCTGGATGAAGCAAAAATAAGAGAAGTGCAGACTCTCCATGGAAATACAATGTATATGCAAAAGAAAGTGGTTAAAACAAACAAGTTAATCCAAAAAATAACTTAAACCATAGGGAAAACTCTTTGAAAAAAATGGTTTACAGAGGAAAAAAGCTTTGCATATTTGTAGGCTTAAGAACACTTGAATTAGAAAAATAATATTAACTGATCAAAATTACACCACTTAAGGAAAAACACAACTGAAATTTATATTATTGTGCAGTAGAACAATTAAAGACAAAGCCTTCTGTGCTTTGTAATAATACCAGAAATAGTAAGTTTATATTTAGAGGGATATACAAAATAGTCTGTGTAAAGGAAAATGCCAGAATGGTATGAGGTGAGGTCCAAGAAACAGTTACAGGAAACCAAAGATGCTCAGGTGGCAAAAGTAGATTTCTGGAGAGTTACTGCAAAAACGCTGATTTCTCTTGTGACCAGAGTCTACCTAAGTTGTGGCAATACTACAAATTAAGGGGCATCTGAAATGTGGAAAACTATTTTTGACACCTGAGAAGCACAGACTAGAGACTGATGGTCAAGGGTGACGTGCCCTGGGCCTGACCTCAATCTCTGAAACTAGAGACAAGGAACAACATATGAGCAGATTAAAGGACATGGACCAGATAAAAAACGCCTGCCTTCATATTTCTGACTTAATTGTACTGGTGTTGAAAACATAATACAAGTGATTATTACTGTTCGCCAGTGTAGATCTCTTGGTATTTAAAACATAGCGTAGGCAGATGTTACTAATTCCAGAACAGTAATAACAAACCAATACTTACATGTTTTCTTAAATATTTTAATATAGGGACTTAACCTAAGCCTTCAGAATCAAGTAATTATTTTAACAGTATAGAATTTAGATCTAGTTTCTAACTAAACTGAAGTAACCTTAGATATGCCATATCATTAAAGGCCCACTTCCTGTTTTCATATGGGATACAAGCTAAATAGAGTTTTTGCATCTTAAAATGACTAAATGACATTTAAAATTTATATAATGTTCATTTTTTAGATATTAATTTTTTTAATTTTTAATCTTTATTTACTGGATAGAGACAGTCAGAAATCAAGAGGGAAGGGGGTGAAAGAGAGGGAGAGAGAGAGGGAGACACCTGCAGCCCTACTTCACCACTCGCAAAGCTTTCCCTCTGCAGGTGGGAACCAGGGGCTTGAACCCAGGTCCTTGAGCACCATAATACATGCGCTCAACCAGGTGCACCACCACCCGGCCCCTGATAATGTTCATTTGTTAAAAGTTCTTATAAAGCTTGACTATATCATATGTTTGGGCCATTCTTGTAGATACTGTCTATAGCTACTTTCTCATTATATAAGTTCTAACTTCTTTATGTCTTAATTGGTTAAACTTGGACAAAAAAGTCATTTCAAAACCATGAAAAGGAATCAAAGTAGAAAGCATAGGTTCCTGATCAGTTATGTAAGCACGGATTTATATTTCATTCTGTACTTGAAAATAAAAATGATAAATGAAAAAATATATATTCAGTTATTTAGTGATAATATAAAGATTAAAACTATTACCTGATCTGTCCCTGTGAGGTCAGAGTGTTTTACTTTTTAGTCTTTAAATGTTTAAGTTTTATGATTGATCTAATGAAATCTTGTAGCATTAGCAAGTTAGTTTTACACTTCATCAAATAATTACATAAATATAGATTATCCATTACTAGTTTGATACATATTCTAAATAAAAAGGAAAATAGTAATAAAAATGAAAGAAAAAGTAATACTGCATTACATCAGTATGTACATGTCAAATTTACACAATAGACACTGGGTACAGAAAGTCATAGTTTATTTAAAATAAATAAATATTCTGTATTTTGTTGAGGAAATATCCTACAAAGACTGTTAACGTCACAGAGTATAGTCTTTAGTGTTTATTTATGTGTTTTTATTAATAAGAGAATCAGAGCATTACTCTTGTATACTCAGCTCACAAATCCTGCATTTAACCACTATCCAGCCACTTTTCTAGCACTTGCCCTCTCCACTTAGGTAGCCTCAGTTCTGAATCCGAGCTTGTATTTATTACACTCTGTTCCCTTGCTTGTAGGGATAGCTACACAGAGTCATAGATTATAGATGTAATCAGCAGATTTTGTTTATTTTTGTAAAAGAGTAAATTATATTTTGCACTTTGTGAGCTATCAGCTCTCTGAAGAAGTCCAATCAATTCTACCATTACAGTACAAAGACAGTTTAGATACTAAACAAAAGAATGGGGCAAATGGGTTTCAGCAAAACTTTATTTACAAAACTAAGCAGCCACAGGGAGTGGCACAACTGCTAAAGTGTACATGTTACCAACACAAGAATTAGGGTTCAAGCTACAGCCCCCCACCTTCAGAAGGGAAGTTCCAGGACTGGTGGAGCAGTACTGCAGGTGTTTCCCTTTCCCTCTCTACCCTCCCTTCTCTCTCTGCTTCTCTCTGTCTCTATAAAACACAAACGAACAAAACCACAATGTGCGGGAATGACCAAGACAGTGGATTACTCATCATGAAGGCACTAAGCAATGACAATGATGGTAATAAACAAACAAATAAACTTAAAGTATTTTAAGAATAAACTAAAAAGTAGTAGCTATAGTTCAACTACAGGGGCAGTTTATTGACTCCTGGTAAAGTTCATATTGTGTTATGAATCAATAGCTTGCTTAATAAATAAAAACTAGAGGCTGGGTGGTGGTGCACCTGGTTGAGTGCACATGTTTTAATATGCAAAGATCCAGGTTCGAGCCCCCAGTCCCTACCTGCATGGGGAAAGCTTTGCAAAGGGTGAAGCAGTGTTGCAGATGTCTCTGCCTCTCTCCCTCTCTATCACCCCTTCCCTCTTAATTTCTGCCTGTCTCTATCCAATAAATAAATAAAGATAATAAAAAATTTAAAAAAGAAATAAAAACAAGAGTTGAAGAGATTTGTAACCCTCTCCAAACCCATTCCCTTCAAATAAACAATTACTATAATTTAATCTTCTCTATTCACACTTAAGCAATTTTATCATATATTAATAAAAGTTTCAACATAACATTCTTTAAATTCACTTTACTTGGTGAAGTAACTTTGTTTTATAAGCCTATACATGTTTTAGAAGTACTTTCTCACCTCTTCCAAATGCACTATCCCACCAATAAAAAATCTATTTAATTTATAATCTATGACTCTGTGTAGCACCAATTTCTTCCACAAAAGTCTATTGTACCCTCTCCTCCTCTTTATTAATCTCAATTCTTTAGTTTGAGTCCATAATTTTAATTTGACTTTGCTTGTTTTCCTTGCTTTATTTTTCCCTTGCCAAAATTATATTATATTTGAACTGTTTTAATTGTTATTTGATTGAAAAGCCTTTCATTCCTCATTCATATCTGACGGAAAATCTAGCAAATGATGGTGATATGTGTTTAGGTGGATTTTTTTCTATTTATTTATTTACTTACTTAGCAAGTTAGTTAGTTAGCTAGTTATTTTTGCCACCAGAGTTATTAATAGAGCTTAGTGCCTGCAAGAAGACCATTTTTGTTATGTTCCTACATGTCATTTTTTTTTTAATTAGAGGTAAAAGAGAAGGAGAGTGCCTACTTTCTCTGATGAGGAATTCCAACATGATGCTAAACATCACTATTAAGAGTGGACATCCTTGTCTTATTCCAAATCTCAGGGAGAAACGACTATTACTCACCATTCAGTATTATACTAGTCATGGGTTATATGGTCTTTCTGATGTGAGGACTGTTACTTCTATTCCCAGTATATTGAGGGCTTGTATCATAAATGAATGTTTAATCTCACAGAATTCTTTTAAAGCATCTTTTGATAAGACTATGTGATTTGTATCTTTTCTTTTTGCTGATGTGTTGTAATACAGTGACTGATTTGTAGATGTTGAAGTGTTCCTGAGATGAATTTGACTTATTCCCAATGGATTACTAGTTTAATGTGTTACTGGATTCAATTTATTCAGAATTTGTTAAAGACTATATATTCATGTTCAACACAGATATTCTCCTATAGTTTTCTCTTTTTTATAAATTACTTTTCCTTGCTATAAGAATCAGAATGAATTTGGCATCCAAGAGTAAGTTTGGGGTTGTTCCACCCTCCTTTGAGAATTTGGTAGAAACTGAGTTGGAAAAATGTTAGCTCTTTTTGATAGTTCGGTATAATTCACTGGAAAGTCATACAGATATAGCTTTCCATTATTGAGCGACTTAATAATTACTAATTTAATTACTGCACTTGTTATAGGCCTATTCAGGTTGTGTAATACTTATACTGCATTGGCAAAGTTTTTAAATGTGGCTTGACATAATATTTAGAGAAATAAGCTTCCAAGTTACTAATAATTTCAGAAATTATTCTTATAAGTAATTATAAACATTGAAGGGAGCGAAACTTTAAATGGCTCACATTTTTTAACTTCAAAGGTTAACATAAGTACTGACGTTAACAACACAATAGGAGAAAAAAATCATTTGATGGAAAATTAGTAAGTTTTGAATAACTGACTCTGTGGCTCAATGAATTAATTATGGAGTGAAGATGCCTGTATTAGATCACTCATAAGTATGTCTAGAATTTATAAGGATTGAATTGCACGTCAGGCAGTGGCTCACCCAGTAGAATGCATGTTACCATGCATGAGGAGTAAGGTTCAAGGTCTCAGTTCCAACATGCAAGAAGGAAGCTTCTAGAATGATGGAGTGGTGCTACATGTATCTCCTCTCTCTTACTCTACCAGAAAGAAGGGAAGAGAAAGGGAGGCGGGGAAAAGAACAAAATGAACAAACAAAAAAACCTCAGAAACGGTGGAGCTATGCAGGCACAGAGTCCTAGCAATAGCCCTGGTGGAAAAAAGAGGGGAGACGGGGTGAAGAAGAGGGAGGAAGAGTAGGAGAAGTTTATTAAAATGACATAAACTAAATCTTTGCAAAAGTTAATTTATTTTCTTTACTCCTCATTCCATTATGTTGCTGTTGAATAGCAGACAGCAGCTTCATGAGTTCAACTTAATTTTAACAGTTAAATTATTATTGCACCAAAACAAAGGCTTCTGGGGAAGAAGGGGAAAGGAAATGGTCAAGGGGGCTTGGGAGTCCTGAAGCATGATGATAGAAACAGACTCAAGTTGAAGGTGACAGTGCTATGTAGATATCTACCATAGGGAGATGCGAAATTGTACCCATGTGTCAACAACTATACTGTAAACTATTATTCCCATGACTTGCATAAAGTAATATTGAAAACAATTACATATTTCTTCTTAGTTAAGGACTGACTTAAAGTGTCAAAAATGTTATGGGAAGAAAAAAGAAAAAGCCAGTTAGAAAAACCAGTGTTCTTAGAGTCACAATGAAGTAGACGCCCCATCTTAAATACAGGCGCTCTGATAGGAATGTTCGTGTTAGATTCTCCCAACACTTTCTGTGAAGTTCTTCCTTCTGCTTTCAGCACTGAATGGTAACACACTTTTTGTTTGTTTGTTTTAATGATTTAAGAAAAGTTATATATAAATATCTCATCTTTTGAAATCAATGTCCTTACATTTTTTTACAATAGATATTTCTCTGTAAGCATAGATTATGCCATGCTTAGTAGACATATTATAGTAGAGTGCAATAATGAGGTTATGTAGAGAAAAATCATACCTTCTATCAATAGCTCTTGTCCATGACTGCCCAGAAGAGTTCGAGATAGGAATGGGGCAAAGTCTACAAAAATTTCACGAAGAAGAGGAGCAACTTTTTCTAAAGCTCTTTCAAGTTTTGCAGTGATGCTGTTGAAATTAAGACATAAAAACTTGTAAATATAATTCCACATAAAAGACAAATAAATTTTACTTCTGAAATTAAAATCTTAAAAAATTGCAAGTTCAGTGCTAACCAATGAATCAACAGCTTTATATAAAAGGGATACCCGAATGAGATTCACATCAGTCATAAGTCTAGCCTAAAGACTGCTGCTAAACTAGAATGATTGTGTTGTGGAGGTGGGGAGGTGGGGTTTGGGGGAGAAGGTGTAACATGCAAGGGTAATGGAACTAAAAAATTCAAAAAGAAATGTTTCTTTAAGTCTTCACTGTCTATCGCAGCGCCCCTACAAAGATCATTATGTCAGATACAAAGAATTGTATCTTGAGGGCCAGGCAGTGTTGCATCTGGCTAAGTGTACATACTATAGTGCACAAGGACCAGGGTTCAAGTCCCTGGTCCCCACCTGCAGGGGGAAAGCTTCAGGAGTGGTGAAGTAAGGCTGCAAGTGTCTATTTCCTTCCCTCTCTATCTTCCTCTCCCTTCTCAATTTTACTGTCTCTACCCAATAACAAATAAGTAAATAAATAATTTAAAACAGAAACCAAAATAATTGTATCTAGTTCTCAAGTTTGCTGGAAAGCTGCTGAAAAGCTGGATTTACAATAGAATGTCTGGAATTCAGTATAATGGAGTTGGATTTGGATTACTTTCTAGAAATAGGCATTTTCTCATTTTATAATTTCATTTATTTTACTCACTAATCCCTGCATTGTTATAATTTATATCTGCATTATTATAATTTATATTTCTCACTAGTAAATATTATTTGACATTCTTGAAAATATGTCAAGTAGCAAATATAAAAGATATGGCTAGAGAAAGTATGCTCCGGAAAGTAAATCAGTAACAACTATCTCTCTTGGAAGTGCTTTTGGAATAGAACTATCTGGACTGGACTAGAAATCCGTCATGTTACATAAGCAAGGCTGGGGTAATATGTCAAATACTGTAAAAAAAAAAAAAAAAAAAAAGATCACAGAACCTACCAAGTGAGGATGAAATGAGATTTAACAATTAAAAATTAACAGACCTGGCTGGGGAAATAGCATAATGGTTATGCAAAAGACTTTCATGCCTGAGGCTCTAAAGTCTCAGGTTCAATCCGCAGCACCACCATAAGGTAGAGATGAGCAGTGCTCTTTATGTGTATCGTTTTCTTCATGTCTCTTTTCATTAAAAGTAAGTAAATTACATTTTTAAAAAAGTTCACAGATATGTACTTAACATAACATGAATAGTCAATAACATTAGCTCTTGTGATAGCTACACTGAATAAAACGACTTTTAAAAAAAAAATTTACAAACCACTCTGATATATACATTTATACACATATATTTAATTAATTTTTTTTCTGTTCTTCCACAAGGGTTATCACTGGGGTTTTTATGCTTGCGGCCTGGGTTCAAGCCCTGACACCACATGTGAGTAAGGCAGAACCACAACACCAAAGTTCCCATGCTGTGTTGTCTCCCCTGTCTCCTACAGCACTAAATAAAAATCCAATTACACATTAACTGAGTTAAGATTGACATTTTCTACCAAAGGCTACTAAAATTAAGTTGATAAAGCAAGAGTTCAGGATATAAAGCCAATGTAAAAAAACCAACAGTCTTTCCATAATTTACCAACATACACGTAAGATCTTTATTTTTCCTTCTTATCTTGGTTAAAGTATGATTTATATCGGGAAATCATAAGCTTTTCTAAACATGAATTAATTTCTGATTTCCATAATTTTAAGTAATTACTTAGATTCTAACTAAAAAACTGGACATCTAAAGTAAAATTTTAATTAATAGTATCAACAAACATGAAAAAATACTAATAAAAGAATAAATATGATTTGCAATGAAAGTAAAAAGTCACTAACAGAAATTGAAGAGCAATGAATGGGATTACAGGCCACGTTCACAAGCTGGAAAACTCAACACTTTTTTAATATTTATTTATTTTCCCTCTTGTTGTTCTTGTTTTATTTTTATTGTTGTTGTTATTGATGTTGTTGCTGTTAGCTAGGACAGAAGGAAATGGAGAGAGGAGGGGAAGACAGAGAGGGGGAGAGAACGATAAACACCTGCAGACCTGCTTCACCGCAGGTGAAGTGACTCCCCTGCAGGTGGGGAGCCGGGGGCTTGAACTGGGATTCTTATACCAGTCCTTTTAGAAAATTCAACATTTTAAAGATATAATCACACCAAATCTAATTAGAGATTCAACACAGCCCCAAGACTGAATTTTATTTTTAGAGACTGGCAAATCAACAATTTATATTAATACTATTTAAAATTCATATGAAAACCTAGAAAAGTAAAAATTAATTGTTAAAAAATGTTGAATATCTTATATTATCTGATTTCAAGGCTTACTACTATCTATAAAGTTACAGTAATGACCTCACTAAGGTATTAATATAAGGATCTTTATTCAGATCACAGAGTATAGTGAAATCAAGATGTAAATCCACATAAAGTTAATTGATTTTTTAAATATTTATTTTATTTATTTATTCCCTTTTTGTTGCCCTTGCTGTTTTACTGTTGTAGTGATTGATGTCATCATTGTTAGATAGGACAGAGAGAAATGGAGAGATCAGGGGAAAACAGAGGGGGAAAGAAAGATAAGATTCCTGTAAGCCTGCTTTACCGCCTGTGAAGTGACTCGCCAACAGGTGGGGAGCCGGGGGCTCGAACTGGGATCCTTTCGCTGGTCTTTGCGTTTTGTGCCACCTGCATTTAACCCACTGTGTTACCACCCAAGTTAACTGATTTTAAACCAATGTGCTAGGCAAATCTGTGATGCCAAAACCCTGATATGCACACAGGAAAAAATAATCATAAATAGTTGCCATGCAAGTAAAAATTAAATCAAAATGAACTAATAATATAATTTTAAAAGCTATGAAACTTTTAGCAGAAAATATACAAAAAGATTTTCATGACTTTGAAAAGGTTAAAGATACTGTTTAAAGGTAGTATTTAAGAAGCAAGGCCAAACAGGAAGAAGTTCGGACTGGGTAGGGTGTACGACTGCAAAGCAAAGGACTATGGGTTAGTGGGAGAAGTGGGACTTGGAGGCCTGCAGGTATCAGACCTGCATAGGCTGGTGAAGAGGTACTTGGGTTGGTGGTGAGAGTGGTATGCAGACACCTAACATGTGGAGATAAGAGACTATAATTATATGTCAACAACTGTTATGTAAAGTATTACATCCCCAACATAATCATAATACAAAATATATACTATAGGATAAATAGGCAGGAATCATAAAAAGACATTTTTAAAGTAACAGACTATAAAAATGAAAAATTTCTCCTTTAATACTATTAAGAAAACAAAAATAATAGCCACAGAATAGAAAACGTCAGCATATATTTTTAAAAAAGGTACAAATTTAGAAGTCATAGGAAAACCCTACATTTCAATAAAGAAAAAAAATTAAATGGTATGTTTCAGTGTTCCATAAGTACATTTAAAATATCATTATTCATTAGGAAAATAAAGCCAAAAGAGGTTTGATTTCTCAGTCATTATTAAAATACTAAATTGAATGGATTGATAATGCCAACTGTTGACAAGAACACAAATTAATGTAATATTTTCTTTTATACACTGGTGATAAGAATGTTATTACAAGATACAAAAATCAATTCAGCAGTTTCCTAAAAAGATAACTATATAATTACTATTCAAGCAGCGATTTCACTTTTGGCTATGCTCCTAAAAATATATACCCATGGCAAAACTTACACTTAAATGTTCAAAGTATCTTTATCTGCAAAGTCCCAAAAGTAGAAACAAAAATCCAGATGTCTATCAACAAGTTGGGTAGAAAAACAAATTGTCGGGTAGTGAAATCATGAAATAATTCTTAAGAATAAAAAGAAATGGACCACTAATTGACAAAATGTCCTGAACGGAATGGAAAACAGCACACATGTCTAAACTACAATGTTAAGAAAAACAAATACAAGTTGCCTAGGGCAGAGATGTCAAGGTGTGGATTTCAAATGGGAGAGGAAAATCTAAGGAAGTAAATAAGTGCTAGTATCTTGACTATAGTGGTAGTGTCATGGGTAGACCTGGTTAAAACTCATTAAAATGTGCACTCTAAATGTTTTTTACTATTTAATGTTGACATGTAAACGAATGGGTCTTGATAAAGTCAATTTGAAAACTATCCAGAGGGGAGAAAAATATATAGAGCAAAATATTAAATTTATAAGTCAGTGATTCCACTCCAAGTCATTTATCTAACATATATATACAAATGTACAACGCACCCACGAGTAAGGTAACATAATAGTATTATCTAAAAAGCAGTATTATTTGTAAAAGCTTCAAACTAGAAAAATCCCCCCAAATACAGCAATAAAATAGATAAACAATTATTGTACAGACACACCAAAGAATATACAAATAAATTGGTATATGGTTGAATATAAAAAATGATGTTGAACAAAAAATAGAATACATATTGGTAACTCAATCTAATACAAAATACATTAATAAATAAGAAATTTCGTGTACTGAATTTGAAAAGAAACAAGAACCACTACATAAATACAAAGGAGCCCAGTGTGTGGGCTCTGTGGTACTTACAACACTCTTTCTTTTCTTTTTTCTTTCTATTTTATTTGACAGAACAGAAAGAAATAGAGAGAGGAGGGAGGTAGAAAGGGAGAAAGATATCTACCTGCAGACCAGCTTTACAGCTAATGAATCTGTCCCCCTGTAGACAGGGAGTGAGGGCTCCAACCCTGATCCTTGCTTGTGGTGATAAGTGTGTT
This sequence comes from Erinaceus europaeus, assembly GCF_950295315.1. NCBI lineage: Eukaryota > Metazoa > Chordata > Mammalia > Eulipotyphla > Erinaceidae > Erinaceus > Erinaceus europaeus. Next base: position 113,404,672 of record NC_080166.1, read on the forward strand.
TAACAAGCTGTGCCCCCACCCGGCATCCACATTCTATTTCTTGACTTGGGTTATAGTATATGAGTGTGTTCATTCTTTCACTGAGTTTTCATTGTGTATGTACAATTTTAATTTAAAAATATAATCCTATCTCTATGAATGTTCTTTGATACACCACTACAAATCACTTGAATCTATAAATCATGATAGAAAAGATGATTATATTTAAGTTCCAATTATATATCATGTTATTTCACCAATTTTGTAAGTTTGTGTTTTATTTATTATTTTAACATCATGCTGCAGAATGAATCCAGGACCTCACATGTGTATAATACATTGCTGAGGGACTGAAAGGATCAGCTTTTCCATATATATATATATATATATATTTCCATCAGGGTTATTGCTGGGGCCAGGTGCTTACATGAACTTACCCTTCCTGCTGGTAATTTGATTTTTTGAGGATGAAAGGGAGAGATGGGGATGAGAGAGAGGCCGAAAGGAGAAACAACTGCAGCACCCCTCCACCACTTGTGAAGCTACCCTCCTCTTTCTGCTTCATTATGTTAAAGTAGGAGAGGGAGGAAAATGAGTTTAAAATAGTTATGCAAACCTCATGTTTTCAGCAGAATCTTCAGGCATTGGGGCAACAGTTTGGACAGCTGGAAGGTTTTTGCTGGTAGCACCATTCACAAAACTAGAAGAGGAGGAAGATGAGGAGGACCCTGAATCCACGGCACCTGTTGCCAAAATAACAATTATTTAGTCTTAAATACTGATTTCACAAAATCACTTCATTACTATCATGTTTGAAAGAATTAATCAATTCAATCTATAAACAAAAATCAAGTACTAACAATCATTTGGCACTCCTTTTAATTATAAATAACAGCTGTTGCATTAAAATCCAGTTGATTTACTAATGTTAATCTAACAAACTACATATTACAGATGGAATATAAACAAAAAGACATCAACGAATGAAGGTAACAGGGAAAATGAGGCAGATAAAACAATGCAAGTTTAGATGTAAAGGTTGTGTTTTTATTACTGTGGTGTTACACTTTTAGCTTTCATTACAAGATATCATTTACAGCAAACTAAGCCACTGCAGCATCAAATGCTTATTTTGATGAAACAACTGTTTAAGAAGTCTTGTAATGAGAATACATGAACTTGACTTAAAAATATCATCAAATATGCTGTTTTACAGCACCCCCCCAATATCATATATGTATATAAATAAGCTGTGGACTTGAGGGACATCTAGTGTTCCTAAATACTATCTTATCCTAATTCTCATAAAACTAACTTATTTACTAGGTATTCAATTATAACACTAACATAGCAGTTGAGTGTCAGCCTAAAAATTAGACAGTAAACTCAGTTCAGATATTGATTTATAATGTATTTGTGTGCCTGTAGTTCTGAAATACCTAACATAGAGGTTTATTATATATACTTTCTTACTTCTTATAATATATACTTTATACTATCACTAGATGTCTTAGTGTAGTACTTTCTATATTTATTAGTTTATATTATATAATTTTTTAAAATAAATTTTATATAATGATAAGAGGCTATTTAATTTTTTAATTTATCTATCTTTTAAAAATAAGGACTTGTTCTACAAACACCAAATATAGATTCTTTTCTACTGTGCTGGCTTATTTTAAAAACCTTAATTTGCTTATTGGTTTGTATTTTTTCTAAAAGAAAAAAACATACTTAATTCTACTTCTGGAAAACTTCTTCTTCTTCTAGCATTTGCCTCTGGAAAACTGAATGAATATAAAAAGCCTACACCGTAAATGAATAGAAAAGTTCATACAAACCATTGGAAATTAAAGACATATTTATAATATAGATAAATCAAAGATGTAATTTTTTAACAAAATGTCATTTATAATGTTTACTTGCTAATATATACATATATATGCTTAATAGAGCATATTCTACTTACTACAACCTCATAAGTGTGTTGTTCATAATACCTCAGAATCAAGTGGTATGATAAACAAGATAGGTACAGAAAACACAAAGAATAGTTTATGAAATCAATTAAAATGGGAAGGACCTAGGTAATGATAACAGATGGTAAAGTTCAGTGCTATACAGTTTGAAGAGAAGGCTACTATAGTCAGGGATCATCTGGCGTTGTACAAATACCTAAAATGGAATCACAAAGATTTGGGTAAGGATTTATATAGTTGATCATCAACAGGAAAATTACTGGAAATATACAAAAGCTTTTAGCTTATTTTAGGAAGTCTTTGAAAATTTGTCATGATTTGGAACTTTCTTTTGCTAAAATTTTTGAACAATGTCAGAAATGTCGGACAATAAGACAAAACTGTAATCTAACAATATAAATTAACACAATGTTAAACAAGGTTCTTTTTCCAAAGTGTGATTTTTATTCAGTTGAGGCTCTTGCACAGCACCAATGTTCTTAGGACAGCTCTGCCTTCCTGAGAGAATATTAGGATTCAGTCAGTAATTGTTACTAAATCTACTACCTGCCACTAGAATACTTAATATACCTTGATAATCTTGACACTATTAAAATTATCTCTTGGTTTTGTACCCCAAATGCTTTTCATTCTAAATATGATTTCACTCCATAATTAAATGACAGGGTTTTGAGAAAACTCACAACAAAAACCAACTGTGTTCTTTAGAATGAGTACTAAAAAATAAGCCCAAGAACTACTGGTAAATTATGAAAAGTAGCAATATAAAGCAAAACCTTCTTAACATTTAAATGATCAAAGCACTTTTTTATTTTGAAGCGCAAACATGCAGAATATGAAGATATAGAAAACAGAAAGGAAAAGATGAGGTATCACAAAAATATAGAAGGACAATACCTGTTGTATTAATCATACTTTTTGGTGTAGCTCCAGTAGCAGCAAATATATTAGAAGTACTGCCTGTTGGCAGTCCACTTCCGGCAGCAGTGGCCCCCACAGTTGTTACAGCTAAACTACCTGGAGGTGGCTTCTTAACAGGCACTACAACACTCCTGCAAAGAAGAAATGAAAGTAAAATATCCAGCACAAAATATAAAGCAAATTCTAATTCTGCAATGGTGGGTGCACTGCAATATCAACTTTTCTTTCTTCTCCCTGGTTTTCTCTACATGTGCGTCCAATTTCATCAATGAAGAGAACACAGATAGTAAGGTCCACTGTACTTTGTTCACTATTATCATTTACTTCTCAAGCAGTTATGTAGAATTTGAAGTTCGCAAACCTTTTTTTTCTTCTTTTTCTTTTGCAAACCTTTCTTAAGATGGCATCTAGCCCCCCCATTTATACCAATAAGAAGGCACATCACAATATGGAAAGAATATGGACATAAAGGAAAAAACCAAACGTTGATAACTAAATCTCATTCTCTGATGTTAAATTTCAGTTTTTCTTTGTAAATGTGGCAAGAGAAATACCAAGTGCTTGCTTCACATATAACTTGTAGGATTAAATAAAACTGCATTTAAAAGGACTGTCCTTTTTATAAATCAAAATTTAAATAATAATAATAAAGGAATATCCTCAATTATGAGATATCACATGTTAAAAATTGTTACTATTGTCTAAAGTAAAAAATACTCTGTCTTCAAGAGATGAGGTATCCAAGTTATAATGATCCACATAAATGCAATAAAAAAGAGGAAATGAACTGTGTTTATTGTTAAAGTTCTCTTCTAAACAACGTTGAGATATACGTTATAAAGCAAGAAAATAAAATGATCATTTCATGATTTGAAATGGAAAGGGACCTAAGTTGGGGGTCAGAGTTTTTTGTAAACACCTATTACGGGGAGATGATAAATTTTACCTATGTTGCATCATCTGTACTGTAAACTATTACTTCTCTCCTCCATCAACAAAGTGACTTTTGAAGGAAAAAGCTAATTCTAGAAAAACTAGTTTTTTTCCCTGTATTGCCATTAAAGTTCTAATCATATGACAGAGACACAGAGGACTGCTATTACTGTATATGGATTTGTAGATTGTAGTAAAACTATTGCCAGTTATTTATTTTTTTAAATATATTTTTAAAAATATTTATTTATTTATTCCCTTTTGTTGCCCTAGTTGTTTTATTGTTGTAGTTATTATTGTTGTCGTTGTTGTTGGATAGTACAGAGAGAAATGGAGAGAGGAGGGGAAGACAGAGAGAGGGAGAGAAAGATAGACACCTACAGACCTGCTTCACCGCCTGTGAAGGGATGCCCCTGTAGGTGGGGAGCCAGGGGCTTGAACCGGGATCCTTAGCTGGTCCTTGCGCTTTGCGCCATGTGCATTTAACCCGCTGCGCTACCGCCTGACTCCCTGCCAGTTATTTTTAAAAGACAAATCATGATTATCTTCAAACAAAAACTCTATGAAAAACCATTATAAGGAGGGCTGGGCAGTGGCACAGTGGTTAAACACACACCATACCAAATGCAAGGATCCAATCAAGACACAGGGTTCAAGTCCCCGTCCCCACACCTGCAGCCAGGACATTTCACAAGCTGTGAAGTGGGTCTGCAGTTGTCTATCCTTCTCTCTCCCTCTCCTCTCAATTTATCTCTTTCCTAGCCAATAAAATAATGGAATATATGGCTACAAGGAATAGTGAATTCACAGTGCGAGCAATGAGCCCCAGCGATAACGCTGGGGCAAAACAAAACTATTATAAGCATCTTGTCAAATACACAATCAATGAAAAATAAAGTCATTTTGAATTTTTGATTATGTGGAAAAGAAAAACTAATCTCAACAACCTATAATGATGGCTCATAAAAGTAAAAATAAAAACCATAAAATGCCCATCTATTAAAAATTAAAAGCATCTGATGTTGGCAATTGATGTGAAAGTTTCCAGATACTTTAATGACTGCAAACTCAGCAGTCTGATAGTATGACAGGATGCAAAAAGATAGAAACACAACTAGACTAATTTAAATGCTAGAAAATACTGAATTAGTATACCTTCAACAATTCCCAGCAGTGTGGAGGAAGGAGGAAGAGGAGAAGAAAAAAAAATCTCTCCAAGCTCTACTCTCCTCACCCTTTAAACTGAGCTTCATAATAACTTGCACCTGAAAACTATTAAAAAAATAGTGTGCTGCTTTGCCATGTGCATGCATGCTCAATCACTCTCTCCACCATATTGATGGAAGCTTTGGTGCTGTGGTCTTTTCTCACTCCCTGATATCTATAATGATGATACATTTAGCACTCTGCCTGAAATATGTTAAGTGATCAAATTGAGATAGTATTGTTTTAACTATCAGAATCCTGATGCAATCTGGATCTATATTAGCCAACAGTAGCCACATTGAAATAAGTAAGAATTCTAATACACTGTGTGATTGTTGGAGCTCATACATGAAGGCTTATATGTAATTTCAGGTATCACACTTTTGAGAATAGTGGTAATAGCAACAAATATATAAGAGAATAGATATGATGACAGTTGACCAGGAAAGTTAGTCATATGAGGAAGAAGATGAAAGACTAGGAAATTATAACAACATAAAAAATGGAAGCAACAGGAAGGATACACCTCTATTATCTTTTACATGCTCTAGTTTCCACTATGGATAAGTTCAAATGATTAGAATGATTATGTGGCAAAGGTTCATAAGATATTTTCTTAATCTTCAACTCTTAAGTATTTATAATAGGTGCTATTTGCTGTGTTGAATATAACCCAAAGTTTTATCTAGAATCAAAGGACAGTATATTCTTGTCCACATCATCTCTTCAATAGTACCTATTCCCTCACCTTAAATCACTTATGTTCTAAGCAATCTATTTTGCAAATAATTTGAAATTTTAAAATGCTTAAAAATGCTAATAGCATTTGCTTATTTTTGTGATGATAGTATGTATCTGAAACTATGTATATGGAAGTAAAAATTTTCATCTCTTACAAAATAATTCATTTTTACCCCCATTTGGTTGCTTATCTACATATACTAAAAGGCTAACCTGAAAGTCTATGTACCACTGTAAGTACCCAGTCATGCTGCATAAATACCATAAAGTAAACACAACTTTTAGAGTATATAAATTTTCTAGGTGAACAAATAATTTATAGACTTCAAAATTACAGATACAAAATCATTAAAAGCCACTAATTTAAATGATCAACACATTCTTCTTCTTTTTTTTTTAATTTGCCATCATCACCATGGTAAAGACAAGGCAAAGACAAATACAGGAGGGCATAGGAGTTATGGCACAATATCATAACACCTAAACTTCTTGCAGTGCAGTGGGAGCTGGGCTGAAATCGATGCCATGCACATAGCAAAGTGGATGCACTACCCAGGAGAACCATCTTGATGGTGCCACATTGTAGTCTTGCAGGTCTGTCCTTAGTATTTGTACATAACTGTAATTTTCTACAGCACACACACTATAGTTACGTTTTTCTGTCTTAAGAAGTAACAAGGACAGAAATAGACAACCCACTTGAACTGTCTTTGGAGTAAATTTGGACTGGGTTTGGAGTATTTCTCAAGGCAAAGGACTCTAGGGAAGGAAGACTTTGGGGGCTGAAGGGGCTTTGGGGTCCTAGTGCATGATGATGGAGCTGAATCTAAGCTGGGGTGAGAGTGTTTTGCAGACACCTATCATAGAAAGATGAGAAACTGTAACCATGTATCAACAATGTACTGTGAATCATTAGCCTCCCAAATAAGACAATAAAAAAGATTATTCTTCCCAGACAAATTTTACACTTCTAGTCCACTGTTTTAAAATTAAAAACTATATAATTACATTGATGCTATTTAATACACAGAATCTATTAACCTGTATATAATCCAAGACTGTCAAGATTATGATCATCAAAATAGCATAAGGAGAAACTTATTCAATTAATTTGTTTCAAAATAAATATTTATTGAATAACTGCATAGCTTAGTGAATCATATGTTTATAATACTCTGAGTGGTATGCAATACAGACTGTGTAAATTCTACCATCATAAATGTATCCTATCTCAAAGGCAAAGACTTGGCTTCTGGATTATTGATTCATTTAACAAATATGTGCTAAACATGAAGGACATGAAACATCAAGATGTGAGATATAGCTATGCCACTATACAAAATCTCTGCCCTCACAGAATTTACATTCAAATAAGTAGAAAGAGAAAAATAGAATATCTTAAATGGGTAAGTAGAGTACATTTATATATAGCATAGTACATAGGTTATTAACATGCATACTAAAGCCTAAATGAGTAAACAGAGTAAATCAGACACAGTAAGACACCTTCCACCTTCTGCATCCCATAATGATCCAGGGGCCATGCTCCCAAAGGGATAAAGAATAGGAAAGGGGAGGGGATGGGGTATGGAATCCTTGTAGCCGGAATTGTACCCCTTGTATCCTATGGTCTTGTTGATATATACAGATATTAAATTATTAATATTATTTATTATCTTTATTTATTTATTAGATAGAGACAGTCAGAAATCAAGAGGGAAAGGGAAGACAGAGAGGGAGAAAGACACCTGCAGCCCGGCTTCACCGCTTGTGAAGCAACCCCCACTGCAGGTGGAGAGCCCGGGACTTGAAAGGGGGTCCTTACACCAGTCCTTGTGCTTTATGCCATTTGCACTTAGCCAGCTTCACTACCACTCGGCCCCTGGTATTTATTTTATAAATACATTTTTAAAAAATCATAACTCATATAGAATATTTTAAAACTATTATTCTACACAGAAGTCTATCAAGTGGGATCGATTATTCTACACAGAAGTCTATCGAGTGGGATCGATAGAATTTTTGGAAAACTTTGCAACTTGATTTGAATTATATAAGGGGGTTATTAAATTGTTCTTTCAGAAATAAAATCATAGTATTTCTTTGTTGTATGAAACAAAACATTAGAAAAGTTAATTTTACATAACTTGCTTTTTTATATGAGTATAGTGTTCCCTCACTTCTAGTAGAATTCACTAGCTTTATAACTCACAAATATACATTTGTCAGGGTCACTCAGTGTAAATGTAATCGGAGTCACATACTTAAAAATGTACAGATGATGTTTGGAATAAGTTAAAGAAAAGCATAAAACATATTTTTCGTGTATGTAGATAGAACTACTTATATAAGGCTTCACAACAGAATCTGATGAAGATTTAAAACCTGATGTTGTAATTTGCCTAAAATAATGCTATAGGCTTTGAAGCACCAAAGTTCATAGTCTATCCCAAGTGGGGAGAAAACACATATGTATATTTTAAAATAACAACAATCAAATTTCAGGTATTTTAGGAAATTATTTAGAATCTTGCAATCTTAATGATAAGCATGTTTGCAAAAGGACTGGCAAACTATTGGCTACCAAAAGTAAAATCCCAGATCACTTTTATTAGGATTCTACTATATTACTAGCAACTTTTATTTCATTATTAAGAAAAGGATTCATACATTATTTTTTCAACTAAAGAAAAAAATGAAAAATACATTACTGAGTAAGTAAAACCCAAGATAATTCTGTATTTGAATCTGATAGAATTCAGGACTCAGCTTTCTAAAGTCTGTCATCTTAGATGTTATCTTCAAAGAATACAATCTGATGTTAAAAGACATGTCATAATTTGGATTTCAGGCCTTAGTGCTTCAGAAATATGTTTATATACTTCATAATGTAATTATGCTACCTTAAGACAGATAAGGCAAATGGAAGCAATATATATTGGAAATATAATTGAAAAATGCAGTTGTCCAGAAGTACTTGTGGGGATGATGTCCCTGAAAAGCTGCTCAGAGCTCCAGAGTTTGAAGTTAAATTTTTGATGTTGTCACTCTCAATCTATTGAATGGCTGACAGACAATCAAACCCGTCTGGCTGGCTGGCAGCTCATTTTGCTGGCAGGTGGCAAACAATTAGACACACCAATTTGTGTCTCCTGATGACATTAAAGCATGAAACTAAGTTGTATGTAGGGCCTAGTGATTTGTGTGAAAGCATTTCAAAAATAATACTCTTTGCCGTGGCAACTCATTTCAGACTGCCACCTCCCATTATGGCTTTGAGCAGTGAAGACGACAGACTTGAGTTACGTGCAGTGCAAGGCCGCTTCTGTTCAATCCGTCATCAGCGCCCCCTGAGACCTCAATCCCCTCCTTTCATCAATATCACCTCATCATTTACATTTGATAGTACTTCAGCTACTGCATACATTAACTACACTGGATACTCTTTTCCTAAAAAGAACTGAAATATACTTTGGATGCTTCAATTTCATTTCTACTTATGCAATTTAGAATAATGACCTGACTTCCATTCCATCTTGCATAAATGCAACAGGGGCAAATGGAAAATTCTATTTTTGAAAGCAATATTCTCAAAATAAAAAATTCAGAGTAGCTAAGAATTGACACACAGGTGATCTTTTAGCTAAGTTTCTATGAAAAAATTATTCTAACAATAATCAGAATAAAATATTATACTATATCTTTACTTCATTGGATTATCTCATGAAATCCCAGTAACTTGCTGTTTAATATTTTGTATTTTAACAAAGTTTAACTTAGTCAAATGAACACAGAATTTTTGTGACCCTAGATTAATCATAACATTATTTACATAGATTTAGAGATAAACACAATGATTGATATTTATATTCAAATAGTTAAATGTATCCATAAATATACATAGTAAACAAGATGAATGCAGAGCATGAATTAACTAAATATATGAATATGTTGAGATATTAGTAAGAATATTTTTATAAGAGTTGTTTCGTTTATTTTAGAGTCTCTTTTTATTATAAATAACAATTACCTAGAAATATTTTATCTCTTTAATACTCTACAAATTCATGGAATAAAATTTGACCTTATTCATTTTTATATTTGACATTATGAATAATATCATTTATATCTACATTTCTAAGAAATTTATATCTGATATTGATTCAGTGTTTATAAGCCAAGTTTAAATTATGTTATGTATGAAAAATAGTATTTATCCTAACTGAAAATGACTTTACTATCATACCTCCATCCTTAAACACTAATGAATTGTCTTCTTAAATTTGAACAAAGAAGTTCTGCTATGTTAGATAAATATGCATTAGAGATTACATCTAACCATCTTTCCTGACAGTTTAAGAAAAATTTAATGAGAAAAAGGAACATTTAATGTTCTAAGTTGATCTTTTTCTCAAAAACAAAAGACAACAGCTTACCACATTATCTCACACATAAAAATTTTATAGGAAGTGTTTTAAATATAAGTAATCATGTAATTCAGAGGGTAAACTATTTTTTTTTTGTAACCAGAGCACTACTCAGCTTTGGTTTATGGTGTTTTGGGGGATTGAACCTGGAACCTTATAGCCTCAGGCAATACAGACTCTTTGCAACTATTAGGCTAACTACCCCCACTGGTAAACATTTTTTAGTTGTGTTTTAGCATGTAAACTTAACTAGAATATTTATCCATCCCCATATTATGGTGTATTTGTTTGGATTTAGTGATGGTCCTTATCTTTCTAATGTTCCCATGTTTTCAAATAGAATATATTATATACAGAAAATTGTTGTTATTGTTTTGAAAGCTTTTATTATGCTCCTTTGAACTATCATTTTCATGTATGCATATTGGAATAGAATTAAAAGAATTAGAAACTCTCTGCTAAAATAAGTATAGATAAGTAGACCATGTTACAAATTGTATGGAAATATAAAATGCTTTTCAAAACTACTTTCATTCAAACACATGCCCCAAAACATACCATTCACATTGATACTGGAATTTCAAAAGAAAGAGGAACACATAGTTTTTTCATATTTAAATCTCAAACTTGCATTTTATTACTTAAAGTATACAATTTAATCTTCAATAATTATTGTAGTTGTCAATATTAATGCAATTTCAGAGCCAGACTAGATGTAGGAGTGATTTTGCCTATCTCCCTCTTATTTTACACAGGAAATAATTAAGTCTAAAAAAGATAAAATGATTCCTCAAGATACTATAGGTACTTAAAATTTTTTATTACCTTTATTTTATTTATTGGCAAGAAACAACCAGAAATCAAGAGAAAAGGGGGTGATCAGAGAGGGCGAGAGACAGGGAGACAACTGTAGCACTTCTTCATCATTAGCAAAGCTCCCCCCCCCCCAGCAGGTGGGAACTGGGGGCTTGAACCCAAGCCCTTGGACATTGTAATGTGTGCGCTCAAGCAGGTGTGCCATACTACAGACATTTTATTATGGATCACAAAATCAGACTTTGGGTTTCCTTACTACCAATTAAACATGCTGTCTTCCAAATTATGTTGAAGCCCCTTCATTGATATGAACCAGGTTGGTTTGTCACTTAGATACACTTTGTAGCAAGGATTCACATATTTAATAAAAATAATTTTCAAGTTTCTCCTAATATTTTTCACTTACTAGATGCTAATCTTTCCTCTATGTAAAAAGTAAAAAGTTCAACACTTACCTGTCAAAGGAATGAAACTGCATAGGAAGAATAGCTTGCGCTTCTCTCTTCAATGCTGGATCTGGGTATGGGATAGGTTCTGGGCCACATTCTGTGATTTCAACTGGGGCAGCCACAAGACTCTTTAATATCTCCTTTACATTGATGCCTTTGGTTTGACTGATGCTGGATATGGATGGAGCTGGCTTCAACATTTCACTGGGGTTCTCTGTTAAGCTTTCCTGTGACTTTTTCACTTCAGATGACAAGGTGGATAACAATTCACTCATGGCATCAGGGCCAGTATGAGCCTCTATCTCTGCCCCATTCAGGATGTTAGCCACTTGTTCTTCTCCAATTCCTGAATCTGTATGAGGAATGGTACTCTCTATCTGGATATCATCACCAGGAGTCGGAGTTTCTTTTTCCTTTATAGTATCTGGAAATGCAGCAGGTGTTTCTGTAATGAAAGACACTAGTTTAAACAAAGTTTCACAAGTGAAACCCAGTGTTATTAGCAACATTTTCACATAATAAGGAAAATAAAATTTGTAAGAAGCAAACAATATGCTAAATGGATATGCATAACAATATAATTTTATTCAAACCTATTATAACCTGTATTCATCTGTCATTTGAATCAGTGGGCAACAATAAAACCTTATTTATATATCATCTATTGCTTCCAAATGCATGACTTTAAAACAGATTCTATAATGATTTCTTGTAGGAACTTATAAGTCATATAAACTTTACCTCTCCTTTATAAGGTCATGTAGGAGCCAATCATGTAGGAGAAATTCTTTTACTTCTTAATTACTTTTAGTAATAATAGTTTTTTGAATTTATTTTTGTATCTTAATAACAACATTAAAATATCAAGTTGAAATGTTTGATTATTTAAAGATATTATTTTAGGGGGCTGGGCAGTAGCACACCCAGTCAAGCGTATATAGTACTATGCACAAGGACCCAGGTTTGAGCCCTTGCTCCCCACCTGTAGTAAGAATGCTTCATAAGTGGTGAAGCAGGTCTGCAGGTGTCTATCTTTTTCTCTCCCTTTCTAACCTCCTCCCTTCTGTCCTGTCAAATAAAATTTAAAAAATTTTAAAAAAGGAAAAAATTGGATGCCAGGAACGGTGGATACATAGTGCTGGCAATGAGCCCCAACAATAATCTTAGAGGCAAAAGGGGGTATTATTTTAAAATTACATACATATGAAACATAAAATTGTGAAGAGTGAAATGCAAAAAGCATAACAAATGATTGAGAGTTTAAAACTTTAATAGTAGAATAATATTCCTAGCTAACAGCCTATTTGTCCCTTTACAGTTAGGAATATGTATGCTTATTTTTAATAATTATATTACAATCTGGGAAAACAGAACTAGAAAATATGTAAAAAGAAAATATAGTTAACTTCACAAATTTAGATAAATAAGAGAAAAACAGTGTTTAACTGCTAAACTCCTATCCATATTACACAAAGGTTGATATAATATAATTTATGTAATAAAACACTGTCAATGCCAATGATGACCGTAAACAATCGATCCAATCTAAGTATAATGATATGATTACAGTTATTAACTTAAAAACAAATTGTGCTGAAGGGGTCAGGGAGGAGGTTCAGTGGCCCTTGACAACACATAAGGTGCATAAAGGAAAATGAATAGAACTCCTTAAGTAAAAGAATAGGCATTGTACCCTCTAGCTCTATCTTATGCCCTTATTAAAAAAAAAAAAAAAAACAACTAAGAAATAACTAAGCAAAACTTTTAAAAGTAGTGTTGGATATATAATTTATAGTTCTTGCATAAATTAGGTACTTAGTACTAGCTACTTGTATTAGTTTTTTATATTTAAGTTTATGATTTGTAAAACAAGAACAGAAAAAAAATTTCTAGGATCTCTTTAAAATTAACATCTGTGGGAGTTGGGTGGTAGCGGAGCGGGTTAAGCGCATGTGGCACAAAGCACAAGGACCTGCGTGATCCCTGTTCGAGCCCGGCTCCCCACCTGCAGGGGAGTCGCTTCACAAGAGGTGAAGCAGGTCTGCAGGTGTCTGTCTTTCTCTCCCCTTCTCTGTCTTCCCCTCCTCTCTCCATTTCTCTCTGTCCTATCCAACAATAACAACATCAATAAAAACCACAAGAATAAAACAACAAGGGCAACAAAAGGAAGTAAATAAATGAATATTTAAAAAACATTAACATGTTTGTTCTATAATATATACCTAAGGGTTTGTTTGTTTTAATTCTTTTTGTTGTCTAATTCTTTGTTCATCAGGACAGGGAATCAGGAGACCTTTTCACAGGGTAATGAGTTAGACTGATATCAACAAAAGTGGCTCATAAAAACGAGTGAAATCTCTTATGAAAAGTCAAGGAAAGTTTGTTTTACAGATATTATTGTTGAGTGGGGTCAAAAATTGTTTAAATCTATGCATACATGTATTAGAGAATTAAAGATAATGTGAAGGGTTTTCTCAATTAACAGGGATCAATTCTTTGGTTCTCTATTAACACAGCTTTAGTTCTTAAATTAGATAAATGTCATCACAATCATATTAACTCAGGAGATGAATTCATTAATTTTTAAAGATTTATTTCAGAATAATTTTGTCACATTCAAAAGAAAATGACTAGTATTTTTCTGGAATCTTCAGGATTCAAACTGTATTAAATCTATAATTAATATAAAGTAAATATCTTTACACATTACATTCTTCCTAATACAGGCAGTATTTATTTAAATTGCAAAAATAAAAAATATTTTACTATTCAGTGTTACATTAAAGTTTCCTTCATACTTACTAATGAATTAGATTAAAATCAATAGAGGTTACAGAATCGTTGGGACATCTAAATCTGTAGGTTGAAATAGGTTTCAGTTTTACATGCTTGTTAGGTAAATGATGATTAGAAAAGGATGAGAGAATATATTAATTTGTAGATTATGTATGAAAATATTCAGTCACTAAGTACCAATGTGAAAATTAAGGCAGATTTATCCTTTGATGCACTTGGTCGAAAGCTTAGAGAGACGATTGAGTTCATTTTGATGCATGCTTTCTTCTACGTATATATTATTCAATAGGAAACAATTGTAGTGCTGGGGAGATTGCATAATGGTTATGCAAAGAATTTTCATGTCTAAAGCTCTGCAATTTCAGGTTCAATTCCCACTATAAGCCAAAACTCAGCAGTACTCTGGTTTTAAAAAAAGAAGCAAAATAGTCGTAATAGAAATATCATAAGAGAATTAAGTAGCAGTGACTGTAGGATAGATGCATATAAACATAGACACAAAAGGCCCACAAAAGTATACTAAATTTAAATACTAGAAAGTATTTGAATGATTCATAATAATATGTAATACATAAAACCTTAATTTTCTTTCCTTTTTTTCTTTTTTTTTTTTTTTTTTTTTTTGCTTTTAGGGTTATCACTTGGGTTCAGTGCCTGCACTGTTCCTGAAGGTCATTTTTTCATTTTTTTCCATTTTTGTTGCCACTGTTGTTGTTATTATTGTTATTGCTGAATAAGACAGAGATATATTAAGAAAGGAGTGGAAGACTGGAGGGGTAGGAGGGAGAAAGAGAGAGACACCTAAAGACCTGCCTCCCTGCTTGCCAAGCGAACCCCCATGCAGGTAGGGAGCCGGGGGCTCTAACTGGGATCCTTATGCAGGTCGTTGTGCTTCATGTCAAGTGCACTTAACTGGCTGCACTACTGCAGTGCCGCTAAATTTTATTTTCTATTATAACTGATAAAAGAATAATTCAAAAAGGATCAGCAATTTCAATAAATGAGTAAGAATCATACTCGAACAACTTGGGAAACATCCCCACTTATATTACACAGACATTTAAAAGCAGTGGAATTTTTTGTAATAACAAGTACAAACAAAAGCAAATCAATAGAAAAAAAATTTACCACACTAGGAAAACAGTGGAATGGTAATATAAAAGACTTACATGTCTGAGCTTTCGATGTCCCAGGCTCTACCCCCAGAACAGGCATAAGCCAGAGCTTAGTACTGCTCTAGTCAATCTATGTCTTTCTCTATGTAGCTCTCTTTCATTAAAACAAAATACAACCAGAGAGATAAAGAATACAGAAACTTCCAATGAATGAGATGGGATATGGCAGCCTAGTGGTGGGAACTGTATAGAATTGTACCCCTCTTTTCCCATAATCTTGTTAATAATTATTAAATCACTAATAATAATAAGTTGAAAAATAAGAAAACACAAAGCAGAACTTGGACTGAAGTTGGTGTATTGCAACAAAGTAAAAGACTCTGGGGTGGGGAAAGGGTCAGGTCCCGGAAAATGAAGGCAAAGGAGGACCTAGAGGGGGTTGAAATGTTATATGGAAAACTGAGAAATATTTCACATGTACAAACTTCTGTGTTTTACTGTCGACTGTAAACCATTAATCCCTCAGTAAAGAAAATTTTTTTTATTTTTTTATTTAAGAAAGGAGACATTAACAAAACCATAAAATAAGAGGGGTACAATTCCGCACAATTCCCATAACCCGATCTCCATATCTCATCCCCTCCCCTGATAGCCTTCCCATTCTATATCTCTCTGGGAGTATGGATCCAGGGTCCTTGTGGGTTGCAGAGGGTGGAAGGTCTGGCTTCTGTAATTGCTTCCCCGCTGAACATGGGCGTTGACTGGTTGATCCATACTCCCAGTCTGGCTCTCTTAAAGAAAAATATTTTAACAGTAATGAATAAATAAGATCTTAAAAAAGAAAAATACCTACCATAATTTACTGTTCTGCTTAATATCATTTATAGAATATGCTCTCTACTGACAGAATTTGCATAAATTTTATCTTTGGTAACTTATGTTTCCAAAATTCTTTGTGTGACACCAAAGTTTGTTGAGAATTTAACTCAAGTGCCTTTACTTAGACATTAAGCATGAAAAACAGGCAAAGCGTAAATGATTGCATCTGTGCAGGTTATATCAATGACAGTAGACTTGTAACTTTTCAATAGTTCTAATCCTTTTCTGTAGCAATATGCCATGTCAGTACATGAAGCAGAAACATTAATAGCCTGAGTGATCTTAAACAGCCAGTTGGAAACCAGATGCCTTTCTTTATTACCAATTGCACTGAACCTAATGGACTCATCTAATACATTTTGGGGAAAATACCGAGTAAAAGCTCAGTAAACGACATGATGTCAGCATGGTCACCTC
The DNA here is from genome assembly GCF_950295315.1 of Erinaceus europaeus. Classification (NCBI taxonomy): domain Eukaryota; kingdom Metazoa; phylum Chordata; class Mammalia; order Eulipotyphla; family Erinaceidae; genus Erinaceus; species Erinaceus europaeus. The sequence continues at coordinate 113,421,330 of NC_080166.1, forward strand.
ATTTATTACATTCCTTCCTCAAGAAATTTTGTTTTATAGTGATTTGTGAAGTGTTTCAGTAAGTTTCCCACTAAAAGTAACTCAAGTGGCTATTCTCCAAACTAAAATATGGAATAACATGAATAAAACATACAGCTTCTTATATGTATGCAGTAAAATTATATCACAAGTATTACCTCTTCAAATGGTAATAGTAAGCAAGTTATATTCAGAGTAACTTAAACTAAAATGTCTATCGTGTGTATCTATATAAAGTCAAAAATATCTAATTGAATTACATAAAAATCAACCTAATTCTAAAAAAAATGCCATGCATAAAAAAGATCTAGAATAACCACTGAATTTCAGTTTGCCTATATAACTAAGAATGAAATGTGTTGGATAAGTATTTGTACTGCATAAGACTCAATGATTTTCCTGCTAGTTTTCTTTCACCAAATACAACTTGAGGGGCTGGGTGGTAGCACACCTATTGAGAGCACATGTTACAATGAATGCACAAGGATCCAGGTTCAAGCTCCTAGTCCCCACCTACTGGAGGAAAGATTTGCAAGTGGTAAAACAGGCTGCAGGTGTCTTTTCCTCTCTCTCTTTTTCTCTCTCTCTGCTCTCCCCCCTTCACTCTCAATTTCTGGTTGTCTCTGTCCAATAAGTAAATAAAGGTAATAATAATAATAATAATAATAATAATAAACTCCATTGGTATAAAGATCCTGTTTGAGCCCCTGGCTCCCTACCTGCAGGGGAGTCGCTTCACAGCCAGTGAAGCAGGTCTGCAGGTGTCTATCTTTCTCTCCCTCTTTCTGTCTTCCCCACCTCTCTCCATTTCTCTCTGTCCTATCTAACAATGACAACATCAATAACAACAACAATAATAACTACAACAACAATGAAAACAAGGGCAACAAAAGGGAAAACAAAAAAATTAAATTTAAAAAATCAACACAGTATAAGCTGCAGCAGGAACTTGTCCTCCCTCTAAATTAGCAATGGTAGGGAAGGGAATGCCCCACACTCTGAGGTAGGTTGGGTCATCCTACTGACATCTGGGGAAAACTGGTCCTGAAATGAGTGCAGACTAGAATATTCTCAGCTGTGATCATTAACTACAAGTTCTGACCAACAGGGACTCAAAGGTAACACAAGTTCCTCTGCTAATGAATACATATGGGCCCTGGGCAAGTTGGAAGGGTAAACAGTTTATTTCATTTATTATTCTTCAAGTCTGGGAGCTATTCTCTGCCCTAACTCAACTTTCTAGTCTTATTCTCAATTCAGATACCATCTTTCCATACAAAATTTGTGTCCACCTCTATGTTAGCTATAAAACTCAAGCAAAACCTACAAAAGTCATGGGCCCCTAAGAATATTCCCAAATAGACTTCCTAGCTTCTTCACACCCTAAGATCCCTATTGTCATCTGCTCTATTGCTATCTTTTGGTTCTTGATCATTAAATCTTTTTATCTTA